>NW_017803069.1:378759-396062 GCF_001625305.1 Branchiostoma belcheri | reverse complement strand
CCGTAATGTGCAAGTTTACTGACTAATCGTTCGTGCGGCACCGTGTCAAAAGCACGGCTGAAATCGAGGATACCCATGTCTACTTGCAACTTGTTGTCGTGTGCTGACACAAGGTCGTCAACGGTGAGAAGCAGTTGGGTTTCACAAGAATGAGCTTTGCGAAATCCATGCTGAAACGTTGTGAGAAGATTGTATTTTTCAAGATGGTTCAGAATGTGTCTGCACAGGACATGTTCCATGAGTTTAGAAATTACACAAGTCAGAGATACTGGCCTGTAGTTGCCTGGATCGTGTACTCCACCCTTCTTGAAGACAGGTGTTACCATGGCCTTGGTCCAGTCTTCGGGTACACATCCACGTTGCAGCGACTGGTTGAAGAGTGCTGCGAGTACAGGAGACAACTCGCCAGCCAGCTCCTTGAGGACGCGATTTGGGATCTTGTCCGGGCCGGATGCCTTGTGTGGCTTGATAGCATTCAGGAGTTTGCGTACACCGGCCGGATGCACTGTAAGATCCGAGATTGGTGGGTGTGAAGGGCCCAACCAAGGGACACAGCTCAAGTCCTCTAATACGAACACAGACTTGAACTCTTGAAGCAAGATGTAGGCTTTGTCTTTGGCATTTGAAAACAAGTTTCCATTATGCTTAAGGGGTGGAACACCAATAAAGTCTTGACGTTGGGCTTTGATGAACTTCCAGAAGGGTTTCTGGCTCCCTTCTTCTAGTCCCTCTTTGATAGAACTGTGGATGTACTTGCCCCTGGCGCGCTTGAGGTCACGTGCTGTCTCTTTTTTAATATGGCGAAATTGTTCCTGGTGTACTGGATTCTTGGATTTCTTCGCCTTCTTATAAAGACGGTGCTTTCGCCTAGTCTTGCGCTTCAGTTCTGCGTTCATCCATGGTAGATGCTGACGCTTGGACGTGGTCTTTGATGGTATGTGTGAAGAAACAAGGTCAAGGATTTTGTTCTTCAAAGTTGTCCAGTTCTCCTCGACAGTGTGTTTGTTAATACTGTTGATGAATTCTTGGGCAAAAACGTCAAAGAGTTCTCTAATCTTGCCCCAGTTGGCCTTGGAGAAGATGTAGATCCTTCGCGGAGCCTTCTTTGTGTAAGTTGGGACGATATCGCAGTCAGCCACGATGACGTCGTGGTCATAGGCAATGCCAGGAAGAGTTGTCAGTGTTTTTACCAAACTCGGTTTAGATGTAACAAAGAGGTCCAGCAGGCGACCAAACCTTGTCGGCTCACGCTGCATCTGGGACATACGGTTGTCATTAAAGATGGAAATGAGACGCTCAGACGGCACCCGCTCCCGGGAGTTCCTAGGAACAGATTCTGTTTCCCAGTCCACGTCACCCAGGTTGACGTGGACTGTTGACGTGACGTTCAGGCTATTTCAAATGCTTCAAGTATGAGATGATAAAAATGTGCCATGAAATGGCACAAGTGTCAATATTAGGCAGATTTCCTCTTCTAGAATTTTACCTAATGTTTCATGTTGATTTCAGACAAATTTCCAAAACACTACAACAAACAAAGAAATCATACATCTATGGAAATTGACCACACACTTTTTTGTGACGCTTCACACTTAAATAGCTTCCTTGCAGCGGCATAATTGGCAGAACACAATGGAGGTATCTGTATCTGTATCTGTATAGCCGGTATAACCGCCTTTCGACTCTTCGCAGGCACGCGGCGCGGCGGCAGCTGGCTATATTACACCGATCGACTTGTTACACCTAACCCTTGAACTTCTAGCTCTAGACTTTGTTTAAAGCTAGGTAAGGTTGCAATGCCTAAAACATGTACCATCATCCTTTTCCTTGAGGATGTCTCCTGTGGACTGTTTGACCCCGCCGCTGATGAAGTCAATACCAGTGGAGTAGTTCTTCTTGTTCTTCCCTCCAAAACTGGGCCTCTCATCATCATCACTGTCATCTCGGGCCCAGATACCTGAGGTAAAAGATGACAACTTGAATACTTTTTTTTTCACAACTGGGAAACTCTTGAATTTCATCAAAATTTCTGTTAAGTCTTGGGCATGGACATATTTTCATTACTTAATTAGGTAAATAAACTAATAAAATTGTCAGTGGATCGAAGGATACTACTTCATCAAGTACAAATCCTGTCTAGTCAAATTCCATCATAAAATGCCCACAGCAATTTAGAAAAATCAGCTTTTTCAACGGTCAACATTGCATCAGAATTTTGCCTGTTGCAGACAATATTTTTTCCGTCATAACATGTGGAAACTACAGACTGAGTGTTAGTTATATGCGCAAAGACGACTTTATAATATGAGACATTCTGCAGAAGTGCTATGCACAATGCATTACAGGTTTCAACGGTGCTGCACCAACATGAGGTTATTGGGTTGGACTGCTCTACTTCTAAGATAGGGGGGTTTGTTGCAGGTAGTGGACAAATGGTTCACAGTGGGTGCATACATATAAGTTATAACACCTACCGTAGATGTTGTGCTCCTTGCTGGCCTGATATCTTTTCCTCGCTAACCCTGAGGACAGGCCGAACTCCAGGTCCTCATCCGTCACCTCAAAACGCTCCACCTCGTGGTCCGAGTCGTATCCCGCCGCCATGGTGACGGCAGTGGTTCTCTGGATATCTACCTGTGAAAACAATGTAACAAAAGACAACTGATGATGTGTACTTCCGACATGCCTAAACAGGTCTCACCCTGCCTCAACTGACTGTGTCCGGGCCTAATATATATATATAAGTAACTAGAAAGGTAACATTTGCAAAGCAAATGCATAATGTTTACCTTCATGGTCAGACAGGAGTCTACATCCCTGCTGCTTTAAAACTGCAGTTACCATGGTAACAGACAGTCTGCTTCAGGTCATTGGCCAGGTCAAAGGTTAGTGTTTGGAACAGAAGAAGCAAAAACAATATGTTTCCTTCGATAAACATTTAACTTATGCAGTGTTGCAAGGGTTATGCAGTTAAATAATAACCCAGTTATAATATTTTTTCAACATGCCCCCCTCCCCCTTACATCCACGACGTCTGCCCTACGTCCGGGAGATCGAGAAAAAAACCTCTTCGGCCGACATTACCTCCACACAGAAGCTCCAGGGGTCGGGGATTCTATACAGACTCACACTAGGCACCCGAAGAAGACACCAAACGTCTGCTTTCACGACATTATTCACGACATGTGATGTTGTGAAGCTTGAAGCATGGATCACGAACACAAAGCTCTTTTCCTGTCGTTTGTAAAAGAACCGCTAGACGTAGCTTGAAGTTAAACCGCACCAACATGCTAACAAGTTAAAGATTTGACAGATATAGAGTCTGTAAAATGTTTGGTACAGAAAAATATTGTCTTTACTTGTTAAATAAAACAGTAAGTACACGATATTGTGAAAATGCGACATTAATGGAGTAAATAAACGGTTTTATTAAATTCTTTACGTTTGTTCACCGTGTGTGCTGTACACGTAGCACTGGTCCGGCTATCTGATATTTTTGTCGGATCAACTTTCAATATTGTTTGTGGTAAGTACTGGTTAATGTTCATGTTATTTTACACATGTTATAGAGCTGCACCAGATTTCTGTAGCACGAAAATCTCACTTATTTGGCATATCAGTGACTGGGGATGTTGATTTCTTGAGTAGAAGTGGGGAGGGGGGCAGCCATCTTGCCGTCTGCAAAAAATATGTAAAGATCAAGGTTTAATCTGATTGTTATGTAAAGAAATGTGTGACCAGTCATATTTAGATATAAACTGTTTTTGTTGGCTGACATTGGTTGATGTATTTGTGTCATATTCAACACATTCACCTGTTAAAGTTAACAGCTAAAATTATAGCTAAATTTATGGTTAAATAAATTGTTAACTAAGTTAAAATTTATTTATTTGCTTGGACTTTTATATAATAAGACCTCAACTCAAAAATGAAGTGCACCTATATCTTAGGCAACTTCGTTTCTGTCTTTTTGCTTTTTGCGACTTCATGTATTCAGTAAAATCTGCTCAAGTCCTTTACCTGGCCAAATATGTGACAAAGATTTTTGACTTCATCTTGTTGACTTCATCCAGGCTGCAATATACCTGCTATCTTCTAGTGGTGCTGGCTTAAACAGTGGTGGTGGTGTTCTTCGGTACCTCTCTGCTACTTCTCCCTTTCTGTCTCCTGCAAGTTGCACCCCAGTGGTAACAGAACTTATGCCCTATCAAAAATAACATGGGGACAACAGAACCTGTATGAAGCGTCGGCCCCACATCCATGCTATTGCGGCGGTCCAGTCACGACAAGATGGCCAAAGCGATGGCGGGCGGGCGGCGGGCGCGGCACACGTCGTGGAATGCGCCCAACGCGGAGCTGGGGAACCTGTACGTGTTCGGGGATGACGTGGAGGAGGAGGAGTTGTTGGAGGAGGACGCGATCGAGATGAGACCGCGGGGGGAGAGGCGGCGGGAAGAGCGGGGACGGAAGGACGAGAGCGACACGGTGCTACTGGACAGGACCATCATGCCGGGGGACACGCTACAGACGTTCGCACTGCTGTATGGATGCACGGTAAGATATAACTTCTGCATTGTATCGTAACAATGGCATTTCATGTGTTTATTTACCTTCGCCAAGAAGGTTATGTTTTCAGCAGCGTTTGTCCATTTGTTTGTTTGTTTGTGAGCAGCATAAATCATGATGATATTTGTTGCGTGGATAGGGTGGCCCCAAATCTCAAAATGTTAAGATTTTGGGGCCCCTGGCGGCTTTCCTTGGTAATGCAGCAAAACTTGCGGTTTTGATATGTCATGATCTAGACATGCTAGGGTGACAAATTTTGCATGGAAGATAGCTCTTGTGCTCAGGAAAAAGTGTCATTAGTTTAGTCCCCATGGCAGCTTGTTCCAGGCTGTGTTTCTACTAGTACATATATTTGGGCTATATTTGTTGTTTATGACAGTGGATAGTGTGTGGATAGTGATAGTGTGTTGTTTATGACAGGAAGTTAAATGCTCATTTCCTTTGCAGCTTGCAGACTTGCGCCGTGCAAACAACCTCATGTCTGATCAGGACTTCCACGCGCTGAAGACGATAAAAGTTCCCGTCAAGCGACACGGACTTCTGACGGCGCGGGAAGAGGAGGACAGAAGAAGGCGTCAGTTTCGCCGTGCGGACAGCGACATTATAGAATACGGCCTGGACGCCCCCGGAGAGGGGACGAAGGCGAATGGACGCGACGCGTATGCAGAAATGAACGACATTCGCGGTTACCTGACTCAGATGGACGAGGAAATGGACAGAATACGACGCTCCACGCCGGAGCGCGAAGAGACGTTTGAACCGTACGAGACGCGGGCTTCCCTGATGGAATGTCGGAGATACATCAATAGAGAAACAAGCAACGGGGCGGACGGTGGCATCAGATGGTGGATGGCCCTTCTGTGTATGATAATTGTAGCGGTTGTCTGTCCATTGCTGTATTTCCTGTACTTCCACAGTAGGAATGATGCAACAAAGAAACCATAGGTTCCCAGTACTTGTAATTAATTGTATAGTGTGTAGTTTTCCTTCTTTATGGACATTTTTAGTGCTGCCAAATAGCCACAATAAAAGTGTACAATGAAATGTATCATCAGCTATCCTGTGGTATTAGCTGTTCTGTACATGTCTTGGTATATCACAGTTTTCATCCTGCTACAAATGATAACACTAATATTGATCTCTACACACCCCCAAAAATGGCATAACAAACCACTTGACTGACTTGCTATTATCAGAATAGGATATCAAAATCTTCTCCTTGTTTTGGGGTAAATCAAATTAAGCCCAACTTGCTGTTTGGTACACTCAATATCCTTTTTACCTCTTTCACAATCACAGCCTTGTTTTTTCCTTGATTAAAATTGTTCTGAAAACTATCTTGTAACTATTAACCTACCTTTCATTTTCAATTATTGTCTTCTCTGTGAGTTAGGCAGTATCTGAAGGAGGTGTTTTTTATTTCAACTGTACACTTCAAGAAAAGTCCTTTTGGCATATGTGGTAGCACACAATTACAGTTTTTAGAAAGACTTTAAAATTGAATGAATCAGTGTTGTGTCACAAAAAGTTGTTGCATGTTTTCTGTATGTACATGTTATTATTATTATTACAATAGCAACTTACAATTGCAAATGCTTGTTTGAATTTTGATACCCAATCTTACACATGTACTACACATAGAGCCACCTTCCTGTTTGTGGCTGTGATTGTTTCTGAGCTTTTGGCTTATTTTGAATTTACCTCAGATTGCTGAACAGCAGACTTGGGCAACAAGTATTGCTACAGTTTGAAAGAAATGCCATACGCAAATGTCATAGCAAAATCTCATATATAGTTGGCTTTGGATTAAACTCACTCTCAGTATCAAAATTGATGCTGACTATCAAAAGAAAAAAAAGGGGGCACATTTGATATAGTGTTGTGCTTTTGACTTGTTTCCCCTTTTGGCAATGCTTAATGCTGACTTTTGTTAAAAACCATGTTTTGCAACATGTACAGAATGTGTGCTTCCCGTAAGGTCTTCGATGCAATGATTTACTTTAATTGTTGTGATTGCATAACATTGCTTTACTCAGGTAAGGTTATCTACATTATTGTGTATGAGGAAAGACTTGGAAATGAACACAGCGTTTTGGATTAGTTATTACACTGTGAGAAATGGTCAAATTAATTAAAGGCATCCAGTGTAGTTTTTAGGGCTTGGCCACCAGATTTTTCAGAGCCAATATTCGAATTCTAGTCATTTGTCTACATACTGAGTTGAAACCACACTGTATCCCAATGTATATTAACCCTCAATGGAGCAAAAAGTGCCCCAATTTCTGACAGAAAATAGTTACTGGAAGGGCCCTGGGCTGATTTTTAAGATACCACCCAGAAAATAAAGGACTCATCTTTTGGTATGGTTCTGCAGTTTTTAAAAGCCCAAGGTATGAAATGTTGACTCAAAAGTGCCAATGTAAAGCAGTTCATGTACACTGTATGTGTCAATATCACAAAGATTGCCTTATTCAGAATATTTCCAGTTTTGCTGCCCTGAAATTGCATTGGATGCCTTTAACATTGCATAATGCAGTACTACACATCTCTGCTGTCTTACATGTACATGTAGGCCCCCTAGTCCTGCTATATGAGGCCACACCAATTAAAATTGTTGGTTCTCAGATTTTCCAGAAAGAGTATGAAGTGGCGGGTAGAAAAAAAACAACCTAAAAAACAAAAAAAGCCTATACATCCTATGATAGCCCCAAATGCTACGATAGGAGCCATGAAGCCAATGTACCAGGCTGGTGTATAATTCAATGAATTTTTAACTTTTAATCAAATCACAGCACTGATAGTTGTAAGAAAAACAACTAGGAATAAAAAAACTTTCTCCAACTGTTGGGCCCAAACATACCAGTAGCATTTGGAGATTGATACAGACCTTGTCTGTATCAATACAAAATAAAGAGTGATTCCGAGAACTGTTCACTAAATTGGTGTGGCCTAATGTGCAACAGAATGTATAACTTAGTCTATAAACATCTGTGAACCAGCCTTCCTGTATCAGGAAGTCTCTCCACCTAAACATGTACACTGTGATTATAAAGATGAACATCTTCAGTGAACGAAAAAAATCTCTTGCATATGGCAAAAGCCATATTTTACAAATGCTATCAATCTCTATGCCCTGTTATTTTTTAAAATGTTGAATTGTCCTTATGAAAGTATTTGATCAGAAACATGTGAAGTACAAAATTTAGATATCTTGTATAAAGGAAATGTGATGATTTGTTTCTTGAGTAGATGGATTTATTATTTATCCAGAAGTTGCTGCAGAAATAGTATCTGGAAACCCGTTTGCAATGTAGGTGGGAGAAATTGTCAGTTTGACTCTACATCTAAATCAAATTTTGGTGTCTGTTTGTTTGAAAGTCCCATAATTGTAACTGAAATTGGACATTTTTTCTGACTTTTTAAAACGCGCTAAGTGGAAGCAGACCGGTAGATTACTTTGAGTTTTCCAATACGTTTCAGGCATTATTGCACAGTTTAAGAGTACAGGATACATCTAATGCCAGTTAACTATGGTCTAACTTCTCAGTAAAATATTTTAGATAGGACAGGGATATGAAAGAAAAGCTTATCACAAATGGCTGGATAATCACTTTGGGGCCAAGTAATTTTATGAAATAATATGATAATAATAACTGTGACTTGAAGCTACACAGAATCTTTTGAATCACTTAAAAAATGAGAAGCTACATGTATGAATGGTTTGTATCATCTCATCATGATTCTGATACATGATATCATGTACAGTACTTGTACATGGGTCGTCCCATTCTAATCTGAATTCTCACCAAGCTATATCTAGAGGATACCTTTGACATGTATTTATGAGACTGTATAATGGAATAAAAAAGATTTTATCATTAAATGTTCAATGGTTTCATACTTAAAGTACTACAAATACATTTGTTGTCAGTGGAATATTATTATATATTTACTTCAAGGAATCCAATGCAGTTTCCGGGGTGGCAAAACTGGACTTTTAAAGTTAATTTTCTGGTCTTTCTTTTATTTCATACTTGAATCAATCGCATTCCATAGCATACTGATATCTGTGTGCCAAAAATGCGATGTCACTGATGGAAACGGTTGCTTGATATAGCTACATGAGGCGTCTCAGTCTTTATTTTTTGAGGCCCATAGATAGCTAGAACCAGCCTACCATACGAAATAATAATAAAGAGATGCCTCATATAGCTACATGTAGTTTTGGGCTATTTCAAACGCTACGAGTATCGAATGACAAAAATGTACTAAGAAATGGTAATAAGTGTCAATATTAGATTTCCTCATCCAGAATATTGTTACCTTTGCCAAGAAATGGGAGCATCGGTGACAATTTCTAGAAGGGGAGTAGAGAAAGATGCTTTGCTTCATATGTACATTATCTTTTTGCAAACTTGAGGGACAAACATAGAATGGGACTGGGGGTTATCTTATCTTGACTGTAGCTCCAATACAAACAATAACGTTTATTTTAGTCCTGTATGTGTGCTATGAATTCCTAACTCCCCTACATGTATGTTCAGCACATGATACATCAACATTATATGACACTTCTAAGGTCAAAAACAGCTTTATTTGACAATCGCCATGGTTTGTTGTAAGGAAAAAAATATGTAAGAACAAATCTCATCAATGCTTTAAAGGGCATTGAATTTGGCATGTACATGTACATAGCATGTATTACAGATGTCTCACAAATGGGAGGCTATAACTTTCACAGACGCCTCCTTGGTCTCATGTACTGCACTAAGAGTGGTCATAATGGCACCTTTATAAGATCTGCACAGTTTACATGGCACTGAGCACGACATTGCTGAGATAAAATCATTGTATTTTAATCTTCATTATACATTGTGATGTTACTTGTATGCTACAAATTTAAAGTATGCGTAGTTCTCAAACTGACAACAAATCATCCAATACAGGTACAAGCTATAGGCGCTTGCGTCCACCTTATTACATTAATAGATGACATTCAAACATCAGCAAATATTTAATATACTAACAACAGCCTGCAGTATACATAGATGTGCGTGTAATAATAACGTTATCAACAACAGTTAAACCTGTTCACATCTTTCAAAAGGTGGACACATTTTCTCACTAATCGACATACATTTGTATATACACTGTATATGTAAGACCATTTACAATTTATCACACTGCACCATATACCTTTTTATAACCTAACAAAGCAGTCTGTAACAAGCAATAATCCCACAGCCAACTTAAAAACATGGTGTTTATATTTGGCAAGCTCATAGTTCTCTAGCATGCTTGGTATAGTGAAAATAGTAATATCAGTTCTGAAATATATGAAACTGTCAGTCGAGAAAAAAAAATACAGAGAAAAGCACTTAGATATGAAAATATATTGTAAACCAGAGCCAAAAATTTCTTTCTTGCCATGTATAGATTTTTTTTTCAAGAAAACCTGAATTGGTTTGGCCTCAGAAAGGTACAGGACACCAAGAGAAAGTAATTTTTGATGAATACTATAGTAAGTAATTTTCAGTTGGAATGTGTAAATCTCCTATCTGTATCTATATTGATAAGTAAGTATAATTGCCATTTTAATAACAAAGCTTGGCAAGATAAGAGGTTTTATTGTTCTTTGTTGGAAAAATATACATTTTTCTTCAAACAATGCATCATAGCTCTTTTAATTACTGCTATGTAATTGCACATGATGGCAAGATCAAGTTTCTCACATACACTACAATATCTAGACTTCAGTCAACATCAAGGGATTTCTAATTGCAATTCCCGATAGAGCACTAAATACAAATGCATAGCAGAGCAACAAATTCTACAAAAGTCTATTTTGAACATGAATACAATCATCAAACAGCAGAAGTCATGTCAACCTTGGACGTAAAAATAGTTTGCCATTCACACAACACGCTAACCAGAATAATCCTCGATTCTCTATCCCTGGGACAGTGTGGTGGGTTTCTATAATGTAGATCATTCCTCTATATGATCTCCACGAATGTTAGACGAATCAAACTCGGCCCAGTCAACTCGGCCCAACACCCTGGTCAACTCAGCCCACTGGTCAACTCAGCCCACTGGTCAACTCAGCCCACTGGTCAACTCAGCCCACTGGTCAACTCGGCCCAATATCCAGAGACAGCAACTACTAGTAACTGAAGGTAACAAACAGTCACACACAGTCTTCTCTGCAGTCATTGGCACTTGATCATTGGAAATGAAAGATATCTATTTCAAGTTTCAAAAACCCAAAAGTCAACTGTTGAAGTTGTCTGACAAAGATATTTGGTCTCTATAAAAATCTAAAACTCGCATTGATTGCTTCTATAAGTGCCACCAGAAGTCAACAGTTCAAACTTGCCGGACAAAATAAACAGAATATTCGTTTATGAGAAAATGTAGGACACTGCTTTTTATTCTGTTGTCTATTGTGAATATCCGGCCCAGGGTTTCGGGCCGAGTTAAACAGGGCATTGGCTGTTGGACCAAGTTGACCTGGGCATTGGGCCTAGTTGACCAGATTTGCAATGGGCCAATCAATAATCCAAGTTGTCCTGATGATAACTGTCTCTGTGTAGTCTGGTCCGACTGCTCAGGGTCTGGCCATGACAAATCCCAGCCCGATGGCACACAGGGCAGCAGCCGAGGCCCCCAGCACCACACCCCACTTCCACATCTAACAAAAGGACAACATATCATGGATTAATCTTCAGACAGATGCACTAGAGATGTACCACAATACTGTATATTATGCCATGAATAGATTCAACAGGTTGGTAAGTCACTGAATAAACAGAAACTAAGCAATCAAGCCAACATTTCAGTGACCGTCTGTGACCCCTATTCTGTCACCTGCATGTACAGAAGGTGACAGACAGTCACCAAAACATTCACTGTATAAAACATTACTGATTGTGTGAAAAGGAGTCTTTTTATTCTGTACTGTATAAACTGTTATCTGCTAAATGACAGGGAAGGACATGGTCTGGAGGAAATTAAAGGAAAAGAAGGGTAGAACAATTTTGTTGTTGTTTTGCATTGTTTTGATATGTATACACACATACACATGCAAACACACACATGCGCACACACACACACACACACAGACACGCACACATGCAAATGTACACACACATGCAAATGTGCACACACGCGCACACGCAATAAGGAAAGCAAATACACTTTGCATAGTTGCACTTACATTTGCTGAAGAACCACCAGCACTAGGAGAGTTGCCGATGTCTCCCATCATTTTCCGGTACATGTGTCTCTCTCTCTCCTTCTGGGACGTCTGCTGCTTTACTAGTTTGGACAGTTCATTGTGGATGATCTAGAGGAACATAATAGGAAAATACACAATGAACATATCACTAGTATAGCAGAAAATGTCTTTAAAATGGCTACGGGACACAAGACACAATAGAGACATTTCTAAACAAAGGCGACATTCAGAAAGACGTGAAGTTTACTGAAAAATGACATTTTGTTAAAACTGGAACTAGACATTTTAATATCCATACTCTCCTCACATGTCATGTAGTCACTCCCCTAGGAGACAATCCATTATTTAGCACAATGCAGGCTTCAGCTATTAGTGTCAATAAACCTATTAGCATCTTCCTGATAATTAACTGTCTAGATTGCCTTTGAAAGCAAGTACTTTGCATGATACTGGGGCATGTTTTTCATATGGATGCAAGTTTTTACAGTTTTTCCAGACATTTTTTAAATTGGAAACACAAAAAAACAAGTCCTCGTATGTAAAAGACCCGTATATAATGACACAAGGAAGACATTCATTTTCAAGAATGTCATAGTCCAGTAGCCTTTTTATAGTCTAAGATATTTTTGGCTCTACTATTGATAATGACTACCGGTAATAATGGATCACTGTAGACTTAACCCAAGATTTTGGAAGCCTAGCTTAGTAGCCCTCAGTCTTCTGGAGTCTACAATTAAGTAAAGGTATAGCAGTCCGACTTTATTCTCAACTTAATGCTTTTTCAAGTAGCTACGAGTAATAGTGCAATGTAGCTTTGCTACAGCTCGCGTTTTATAGCCAAGCACACCAAGTCACCCCTACTCTTCTCCATAAGTGTGTAGGGTTTTTTATGTGCTAAGGTTTGGTACTCGAGGCTCCCTCATACACAGGGCCGCCGGCTTTACCTCTCCATCCAAATTGACTGCAGTCGCTCACAACATGTCTGAGGTGAGGCAACCCTAGGATCAAACTCGCGCCCGTGGGTCCACGGAATTTGACACATATAGCCAACCAGCATGATTATGTTACCAACTGCACAATTAATAATTTGAAATGATCACTAGCCGCAAAGTTGAAAATTCTCCCCCCCCCCACCTTGGTTTCAGGCTCCAGACTAATAGCCTTCCGTAGGCAGCTGATGGCTCTGTCCAGATTTCCCTTCCCAGCATACACCTGGAAAAAAGTACACTTAGTGATACTTCTCAAAGTCTGAATATGTTGCAGGTAAAACTTGCCTGGTGCAGATAATTTAATGACAAATAATGTTACAATGTGCTGGTATGCAGAAAAAAGTATTTCAAGCCCTGGCAATGTACCATGCTCAGAGAATCAGAAGCACACCTTTCCAAGTCTGAAGAGCCCCTTCACGTTGTCTGGATGGATGGCCAGGACTGCCTCACATGACTTCTTGGCTGTGTCATAGTTCTTTGCCTATTGTTGAAAAAATGCCAATACATGAGGTACAGGGAATCATTATAAGCACATCTGCCAGTACACAAATCCAGTATTTTTCTTTGTTGAAGAAATGAAAAATAAGCAATTTAGATGTGTGACAAGCTCTTAAAAAGGAAGCTTGCACCATGAAAGCACCCAATAAATTTAGCCATTGTCACTGCCCAGTTTGTAACTGTCAGCAGTGCTGTACACATGGGGAGAGGTTGAGAGAAGGTATATCCACTCCTCACAACACTTCATTATGGTGTTGAGACAACAGACAAGACATGGATATGCACATGAAACATAAATGTCATCTTTAACTAAACAACATGGGTATAGAGAAATAACTATACAGGCACACTCAGCCTATCCTGGTAAATTGGACCTTTGGGTGGTCAGCTCTTCAGAACTGGTTCCAGCATTGCAACTAGCCACCAAAAGTGTTTCTATATTTCTAGACACTCTAGTCTCATACCTTGAGCTGAGCAGCAGCCATGTTGTTATAACTCTTCAGTCTGATGTCATCCATCTGTTTTACTATCTCACTGTCTGTCTATGAAATTTAAAGAAAGCAGAGAAAAATTCAATGTGAGTCAGAAATAAAAGTACATGGGATTCAATCAATCTTCAAGAGTGGCTGACACAATTACAGAAAATTCTATTGTTTCCTGAACCTTGCCTTGAACTTAACATTTATAGATCAAGGCATCCAATGCAATTTTAGGGACTTTCAACCTCAAGGTCGATTTTCTGGTCATTCTTTTAATGTAGTAAGTTGAATCAATCCTATTCCATAGCATACTGATATCTGTGAGGCAAAAATGCAATGCTGCTGATGGAAAACGGTTGGTTATTTTGTGTCGTAGTCTGGTTCTTGGGCAAGACACCTCGCGTAGCTTGTTTGTGGGCTATTTCAAATGCTTCAATTATGAAATGATGATGAAGATGTGCTAAGAAATGGCAGCAAATGTCAATATCAGATAAATTTCCTCATCCACAATATAGTTTTGTTTTACCTTTCTGAAATTGCATTGGGTGCGTTAATCAATAGCTACAATGACACTATTCTGTCTGTCACAGACAACACTGTCACAAATTGAATATATTTTGCTCTTAAAATGTATTAACATGTTCTACCTCGGGTTTCTCCTTGGATGGTGATTCAAGTATCTTCACAGCCCTGCAAAAAAAGACAAGAGAAAACCTGTTTTGCCATGAAGTTTTAATTTTAGGAATATCTATAAAATACATTATGCAGTATAGTCACTTTGAAAAAATAGTGCAACCTTCATATGTTTGAAAACTGTAATATCTCTAAATGTATTATTTATGGTTGAGGGAGAGCTACAAGTACATGTATACAAATACACAATATATCTAACCCAGACCCAACTTACTGTTCATAACAGTGACATGCCAGCATGTAGTCATTGCGGCTATACCACCAGTTCCCTCTTTCTCTCTTCTTATCCCTGAGGAAAGGGCAGTTTGTCACATAATGTACATATGTAGTGTGTATATAGAATACAACAAGATGTGTTCTGTATCACCAGAGGTACCAGCCTGGCCACATAGATCGCCCGATGCTGCAAGGCATGATCTGATAGGGGAGAAAACACGCCTTTCAAAACAAAATGAGCCAAAATTTGGTATCCCTAAACAAAAAAATGCAATGACATCAATTCCAACGGCTGAATCCGTTGTTCAAATTTTTGAACCTGGTGCACATAGCTCACACCTTCAAATTCTTGTATGGTACATTTGGAAGCCCGTGTGGACTGTGATAACCAAATAGAACCCCGGGCTGTACCGCTAGTTATCACACAGGCCGGAACACTTGTATCAAACGTTATCACAGCCCTAAGGTATGACATAAAACATAATACAGTCAGCATGTCTTTCTTTTGACATTAACTGTTGAGTAATTTATTTATTTATTCATCTTAAGGACGTATGGGTTGTCCCTTTTTCCAAGGGAGCCCAATTACAATGACAAATAACATATAAAATACAAAAAGTAATATAACATAAATAGATTAACATAAATTATATAAAAATACAATAATAATCGATGGTCATTATGGTCATTATGGAGGTCAGAGGTCAAAATTCCAACTTAGGAAATAATAAAACATATGATAACTGAGAGGTCAAAATTCTACAGTCCAACCTTTGCAAAAATATTCTACATGTAGAAGATAGTCCAATTTATAGACATGATTAAATAATTTATTAGATCAAGTCAACCCTAGATGACATGCTTTTGCAAAGATTAAGTTGCATTTACAAAAAACAACTATATTTTTAGGGCAGCATTGTATTTTGTTGTTACCCAAGTTTGCACTTGTCTTCTGCACTCATAGTGAAGAGGTCCGGCTTGTTCTCTGCATTCAGCAGCTGCAACTCATAAGTGATGGTAGCATTTTCTGGAATGTCTGGTTCTCTGCAATAAAATAGGGAAACATGTAACATGGCTGACAAGTTTCCACAAATACATGTAGTTTCATCAGGTTGGTAGACTATAGGATATAAGGGTATCTATCAAAAGAAAACCCCTACTAGTATATCCTTGAGGCTAACAAGTTATATATTACAAGTATGTTATACATTGCTTATCACATTGTTTGTTTGGGGTAGGCCCTTTGAAAAACCACCTAGGTTTCTGGCCTACCCCGCATATTCTCTGAATGTTATTATTTGATTATGAATTTTTTTAATACATGTGCAAATAATAAATAAACAAATAAACAAACAAAACATTTTCTTGTTTCTTTTTGTCTGGAAAAGCAGTAAATGTGGTTACAATGACAAAGAACTACACTTTGATTTAGTAGTACAATGTAGATACAAATATCAAATAACAATAAACAGCATCAGGTTTGGTAAATGATATCGCCTTGCTGGCACTTAGCCTTGATTAATCTCATATTGAAAGTTTTCTAATTTCTTGATAATACCCCAATGTTCTTACCTTCCGAGAGCTCCATATGCGTACAGGGCATCTACAATTACTTCACATGTCTCTCCCATGCCCATAAGTGACACACAGAGATCCCAGGCTATGAAACAGGAGAAGAAAACACTTTGTCAGGACCGAGAATATAATTAACATCGTTGCTGTTAACTTTGTCTATAGCTCATCTGGTGTACCTGGTGAATACAGTCATAAATTCATAGCAGCGTTTTAGTGTCTGTGCTTAAGATTTCATACAGGTACCCACATACCAAATATCATCACAATCCATAAAGGCCTTCTTAAGTTATGCTGACCACAAGCTTAAGTATGCAGAAACACACACACACATAAGCACACACACAAACACAGTCAGTCCAAAAACAATTTTGCTATAGAGCTAATAAATTAAAGGTAACATAAATGCGTTATGCTTACCTTTGCATATGGTCAGTGCTCTGTTAATTCTTACTCAAACACATTTCATATATTTGGTGACCATGCAACCCCTCTTGAACTCAGTTCTGCATCTAAATCCCTCCTGCTTATAAATTGCAACATGATGTAACCAAACACCAGTTACCATGGTGACAGATGTCTGGTTCAGGTCATTGACCTTATTTGTTTGGATAAGAACAAGAGGAAACAGAGCAAACTAACAGAAGGAAAACATGAATATTTGACCTTGCAATATCAAACTGTTAGTAATAGCTCAACATATTCTATACCTTGGATGACATCTCCCTCCTGCAGTCCAAAAGTGATCTCGTCATGCTGGTCCACCGTCGTGCCATCCTCTAACCTCCCCCCTGCTCCAGATGGTCACCTCCTGACCTGGGCGGGGCCGGGTGCTCTCATCCCCTCCCTTCACTATCACCTACATGTAAGGGACAGGTGCACTTATTAGTCATTAGATAGCTTTAAACAATGTTTAGAGTTAGATGTTCAAAGGTTAGGTGTGACAAGTCGTTCGGTGTAATGTAGCCAGATGCCGCCGCGCCGCGTGCAAAGCTGGTGTGTTATGCCGAAGTATACAGATAAAGACACAGATACAGATTATTAGTAGTGGAC
>NW_017803069.1:359183-378739 GCF_001625305.1 Branchiostoma belcheri | reverse complement strand
CCAGCATACACCTGGAAAAAAGTACACTTAGTGATACTTCTCAAAGTCTGAATATGTTGCAGGTAAAACTTGCCTGGTGCAGATAATTTAATGACAAATAATGTTACAATGTGCTGGTATGCAGAAAAAAGTATTTCAAGCCCTGGCAATGTACCATGCTCAGAGAATCAGAAACACACCTTTCCAAGTCTGAAGAGCCCCTTCACATTGTCTGGATGGATGGCCAGGACTGCCTCACATGACTTCTTGGCTGTGTCATAGTTCTTTGCCTATTGTTGAAAAAATGCCAATACATGAGGTGCAGGGAATCATTATAAGCCAGTACACAAATCCAGTATTTTTCTTTGTTGAAGAAATGAAAAATAAGCAATTTAGATGTGTGACAAGCTCTTAAAAAGGAAGCTTGCACCATGAAAGCACCCAATAAATTTAGCCATTGTCACTGCCCAGTTTGTAACTGTCAGCAGTGCTGTACACATGGGGAGAGGTTGAGAGAAGGTACATCCACTCCTCACAACACTTCATTATGGTGTTGAGACAACAGACAAGACATGGATATGCACATGAAACGTAAATGTCATCTTTAACTAAACAACATGGGTATTAACTACACAGGCACACTAAGCCAATCCTGGTAAATTGGACCTTTGGGTGGTCAGCTCTTCAGAACTGGTTCCAACACATTGCAACTAGCCACCAAAAGTGTTTCTATATTTCTAGACACTCTAGTCTCATACCTTGAGCTGAGCAGCAGCCATGTTGTTATAACTCTTCAGTCTGATGTCATCCATCTGTTTTACTATCTCACTGTCTGTCTATGAAATTTAAAGAAAGCAGAGAAAAATTCAATGTGAGTCAGAAATAAAAGTACATGGGATTCAATCAATCTTCAAGAGTGGCTGACACAATTATTATTTATTACAGAAAATTCTATTGTTTCCTGAACCTTGCCTTGAACTTAACATTTATAGATCAAGGCATCCAATGCAATTTCAGGGACTTTCAACTTCAAGGTCGATTTTCTGGTCATTCTTTTAATGTAGTAAGTTGAATCAATCCTATTCCATAGCATACTGATATCTGTGAGGCAAAAATGCAATGCTGCTGATGGAAAACGGTTGGTTATTTTGTGTCGTAGTCTGGTTCTTGGGCAAGACACCTCGCGTAGCTTGTTTGTGGGCTATTTCAAATGCTTCAATTATGAAATGATGATGAAGATGTGCTAAGAAATGGCAGCAAATGTCAATATCAGATAAATTTCCTCATCCACAATAGTTTTGTTTTACCTTTCTGAAATTGCATTGGGTGCGTTAATCAATAGCTACAATGACACTATTCTGTCTGTCACAGACAACACTGTCACAAATTAGAATATATTTTGCTCTTAAAATGTATTAACATGTTCTACCTCGGGTTTCTCCTTGGATGGTGATTCAAGTATCTTCACAGCCCTGCAAAAAAAGACAAGAGAAAACCTGTTTTGCCATGAAGTTTTAATTTTAGGAATATCTATAAAATACATTATGCAGTATAGTCACTTTGAAAAAATAGTGCAACCTTCATATGTTTGAAAACTGTAATATCTCTAAATGTATTATTTATTGTTGAGGGAGAGCTACAAGTACATGTATACAAATACACAATATATCTAACCCAGACCCAACTTACTGTTCATAACAGTGACATGCCAGCATGTAGTCATTGCGGCTATACCACCAGTTCCCTCTTTCTCTCTTTTTATCCCTGAGGAAAGGGCAGTTTGTCACATAATGTACATATGTAGTGTGTAATACTATATAGAATACAACAAGATGTGTTCTGTATCACCAGAGGTACCAGCCTGGCCACATAGATCGCCCGATGCTGCAAGGCATGATCTGATAGGGGAGAAAACACGCCTTTCAAAACAAAATGAGCCAAAATTTGGTATCCCTAAACAAAAAAAATGCAATGACATCCATTCCAACGGCTGAATCCGTTGTTCAAATTTTTGAACCTGGTGCACATAGCTCACACCTTCAAATTCTTGTATGGTACATTTGGAAGCCCGTGTGGACTGTGATAACCAAATAGAACCCCGGGCTGTACCGCTAGTTATCACACAGGCCGGAACACTTGTATCAAACGTTATCACAGCCCTAAGGTATGACATAAAACATAATACAGTCAGCATGTCTTTCTTTTGACATTAACTGTTGAGTAGCTTCTACAGTCCAACCTTTGCAAAAATATTCTACATGTAGAAGATAGTCCAATTTATAGACGTGATTAAATAATTTATTAGATCAAGTCAACCCTAGATGACATGCTTTTGCAAAGATTAAGTTGCATTTACAAAAAACAACTATATTTTTAGGGCAGCATTGTATTTTGTTGTTACCCAAGTTTGCACTTGTCTTCTGCACTCATAGTGAAGAGGTCCGGCTTGTTTTCTGCATTCAGCAGCTGCAACTCATAAGTGATGGTAGCATTTTCTGGAATGTCTGGTTCTCTGCAATAAAATAAGGGAAACATGTAACATGGCTGACAAGTTTCCACAAATACATGTAGTTTCATCAGGTTGGTAGACCATAGGATATAAGGGTATCTATCAAAAGAAAACCCCTACTAGTATATCCTTGAGGCTAACATATATACATTGCTTATCACATTGTTTGTTTGGGGTAGGCCCTTTGAAAAACCACCTAGGTTTCTGGCCTACCCCACATATTCTCTGAATGTTATTATTTGATTATGAATTTTTTTAATACATGTGCAAATAATAAATAAACAAATAAACAAACAAAACATTTTCTTGTTTCTTTTTGTCTGGAAAAGCAGTAAATGTGGTTACAATGACAAAGAACTACACTTTGATTTAGTAGTACAATGTAGATACAATCATCAAATAACGATAAATAGCATCAGGTTTCGTAAATGATATTGCCTTGCTGGCACTTAGCCTTGATTAATCTCATATTGAAAGTTTTCTAATTTCTTGATAATACCCCAATGTTCTTACCTTCCAAGAGCTCCATATGCATACAGGGCATCTACAATTACTTCACACGTCTCTCCCATGCCCATAAGTGACACACAGAGATCCCAGGCTATGAAACAGGAGAAGAAAACACTTTGGTCAGGACCGAGAATATAATTACTAGTAACATTGTTGCTGTTAACTTTGTCTATAGCTCATCTGGTGTACCTGGTGAATACAGTCATAAATTCATAGCAGCGTTTTAGTGTCTGTGCTTAATATTTCATACAGGTACCCACATACCAAATATCATCACAATCCATAAAGGCCTTCTTAAGTTATGCTGACCACAAGCTTAAGTATGCAGAAACACACACACACATAAGCACACACACAAACACAGTCAGTCCAAAAACAATTTTGCTATAGAGCTAATAAATTAAAGGTAACATAAATGCATTATGCTTACCTTTGCATATGGTCAGTGCTCTGTTAATTCTTACTCAAACACATTTCATATATTTGGTGACCATGCAACCCCTCTTGAACTCAGTTCTGCATCTAAATCCCTCCTGCTTATAAATTGCAACATGATGTAACCAAACACCAGTTACCATGGTGACAGATGTCTGGTTCAGGTCATTGACCTTATTTGTTTGGATAAGAACAAGAGGAAACAGAGCAAACTAACAGAAGGAAAACATGAATATTTGACCTTGCAATATCAAACTGTTAGTAATAGCTCAACATATTCTATACCTTGGATGACATCTCCCTCCTGCAGTCCAAAAGTGATCTCGTCATGCTGGTCCACCGTCGTGCCATCCTCTAACCTCCCCCTGCTCCAGATGGTCACCTCCTGACCTGGGCGGGGCCGGGTGCTCTCATCCCCTCCCTTCACTATCACCTACATGTAAGGGACAGGTGCACTTATTAGTCATTAGATAGCTTTAAACAATGTTTAGAGTTAGATGTTCAAAGGTTAGGTGTGACAAGTCGTTCGGTGTAATGTAGCCAGATGCCGCCGCGCCGCGTGCAAAGCTGGTGTGTTATGCCGAAGTATACAGATAAAGACACAGATACAGATTATTAGTAGTGGACACTAGGGCCCCATGGGCCACAGCTCTACTGGAGAGGGGTACATGATAATCGATTGATCAAGGACATTATAGTTATACGACTTCCTTAGATTGACATTAATATTAATAAATCTGCAACACACACGCACAAATAGGAACAAATTATAACAACTTCTATGAACTTCAAGCTTGCCATTCTGTCCACACTTTGGAATCAACAGGTGGCTGAACATCTAATGTTACTAGTAAACTTGTTGCGATTGCCACGACAGAAAATCAAAACAACAGCCACAACTGAACTAAGCCGTTTTCTTTTCTATACAATAATACGTTAAATGAGATTTAAACCCTCTGGAATTTGGTAATGAAACTAAAGAATTCACCTTTTTCTTCAGTTTTCCATTGCCCAAAATGTCCAACCATTCTGGGTCAGTCTCCTCATCTGCATCTTTTCCATCTTCTTCCTCCTCCTTACCAACATCCCAGGGTTCGTCAGCAGGGGACTGGCTAGTAGCGTTCAACGCGTTTTCTGTAATAGAATCGCCTTGGCCCTCTTCTAGTACCTTCCCACTTCTAGTAGTAGTACTGCCATCTTCAAGAGGACTCTGCTTGCTAAAGGCGTTGTGCACATTCCCTACTATGTCTGTGTCTTGATTAAGTCCTTCCTCCGTTGGTAGTGTTGGCGGAAGATCCTCCACTCTCTCTTTTTCCATGGCAGCGTCTCTCTGTAACGTTAACCAGTCGTGAAGGCCGTTCGATTCAGGTGTTTATTTTCTCCAGTCACGTCCTCACGTGGTAATTTTTCACGTCCCGCGGGTTGCTGTCGTCGCACAGTGACGCCAAATCACACGTCAGATTCCCCGCGCCTGTTATACCTCGGCCTTGGGAATGTGTAGCAGCAAATTGGCTCTTGATGGGATGTAGGACATGAGATATTTTGGAGATAAAAAAGATCTATTTAGCCCGGAAGTCCCGAACGCAACGATTTTATCAAGCTGAGGTATGGTAAGGGTCAAAAGACAGGTCCATTCTATAGCATAGGGGAAGAACTCACTCATTGTACTACACAAGGGGAAGAACTATGTAAAATAATTATTAGCCCTCTAAGAAAGAAAACGGTGCAAAATAGATATTTACATATAAATTCTGCTATAAAAATCTCTTTTCGGCACGTATATTGATAGCTAACACAACTCGTGTCATCAGAAATGAATCACCCCTGCGATGAGAAAGGACTCGCCCGGTCCCGTCAGTCATAGTAAAGTTGACAACATGGCGCGGACGTGGTGCTGGAAAATTCTGCTCCGTGCAGTTGTGGTCGCCTCTATCGCGCTCTCCCTCGTCCAGGGGCAGGGTCTGGACGACGAGTACAAACATCTCTACGACAGGCACATGTTCGAGGAGGCCATAAAGGCCGCGCCGCATTTTATCATGTTTTTCGCGCCATGGTGAGTTTTGAATGTTGAGGGTGGATGCGTGGCTTAGAACAGGGGGAGTGGCGCGTCTTATGATATTGAGTTTAATAATTTGCAATCTTTCCAAGCAATAGGTTTATAAAGCTTAGCTTCTTAACAACGCTTTATGTAGAAAAATCCATCTCAGATTTGTAATTTAGCTGATGTAAACCACACCCGGACTCTATAGGACCGGCCTTTTTAGTGCCCAAGCAAATAGGTAAGCGCCACGTAGCAAAACAGATCGATTAAAAAAAGTTCTGATCACTTCCGGGTGTTGTAACGGTCGCAGTCCGGGTTATAGCAACTGAGTTTGACGTGATTTGTGAGGAAAAATTTCACTGAACGGAAAATGTAGCTTGCTTTTTAAATGCCACGTATCCACTCGACATTGTCTTCTGTGCTTTTGTGTTTAGGATGAATAAAAGAATCGATTATTTGTAACGTTACAGTTGAGAAAAGGTGTAGCAACTGTGAGCATGTTAGCCCTAAGGGCATGAGTAAGCAAATTCACTTGTTAATGGTTTGAATGCTTTTGCCCTGTGAGCATGCAAAATTATTTAACATAAGGCCTAGGAAAAAATGTTGTGTTTCCAGTTTCTAAACAGACCCTAGCAAAAACCCCACGGGGGGGGGGGGTACTTTTCAGTCAAATTGTCTGAAAATGATTTATGTATTTTCAGAAATATTTGTCCCGAAAACACGGTGAAACTGAAACACAACATTAATTTTCCTAGGCTGGGGGAGATCAAACAGTTGGTAAAAAACCTTTTTTTCTGGAGGCTGGGTTCATCTTTCAATGGTCAAGAGTTATGTTTTGATAATTATGGTTAATTCGAAGTGTTATACAGATATACAATGCATGTGTGCTGTCTACAGTCCTGTACGGGTCTGAGACGTGGCAAATGACCTCCAATCAGGAAAAACGGCTGGACGTTGCGGATCAGAGATGGCTTCGGGCCATATTAAAAGTCAGGTGGCAACAACACACTAGCAATGACGAGATCAGGCGTAGGACAGGTCAGCCAAAGCTCTCTAAACTAGTACAAAGAGCAAGGCTGAGGTGGCTAGGCCACGTTTCTAGAATGCCAAGGCAAAGACTGCCAAAAGTGGTGTTAACGTGGTGTCCACAAGGAAAAAGGAAGAGGGGCGGTCAGAGTATGACGTGGAGAAAAACAGTGGAAAGAGACCTTGCAGTGATGGGTTGCGAATGGGAGGGGGCGCAACGAGCAGCACAAGACAGAGGAAGATGGAAAGCAATGATGGCCCGCCTCAGCAGTAGCTGATATGCGGTGGAGCGCGGCGGCGGCGCGGAAGTGTTATTCTACAGTCCCCAAGACTATAGCCGAGTAGTAGTATACAGGATAGGTGAAATCAGGTTCTATGCTGCATTGTATTGAATAAATCATGGAGATCCTTATTCTTAACAAGTTTTCTATTGTCTGTATTGACAGGTGTGGCCACTGTAAGAAGGCAATGCCCGTCTTTGATGAGCTGGCAGACAAGTACAACTTACAGATGGATCCAAGGCCTCCTCTCTACCTGGCAAAGGTATCATCTATAGTCATGGTTGGAAGAACGTACTACGCCTGCACAAAACCCCCTTTTTTCACGGTTTTCATTGGATTTTCGGTTAACGTTGCATCATAATTTTGCCTGTTGCAAACAATATTTTTTTGTACGTTTGATATTTGGAAACTACATCTACGGGGTGTTAACCTTTATGCGTGAATACAACCTTATATGAGACATTCTGCCGAAGTGCTATGCACAATATACTAGTATTACGGGTTTCGCACGGGTGCAGAACATTCTGCCGACGTGCTTGTTTGGAACAATGCAGAAAATTACCTGAGGCTTAGGAAAATTAATGTTGTGTTTCCGGTTTCCATCATGAAAAACTACTGGTAGTGTTGGCAGGTAGCTAGGGATAAATTTCTTTTCTTTTAAGCTTTTGGCTTAAAGATGATGCAACAAATAATATCACAAGGACACCTGTTTGCTTGTGGAAAAATATTTTACCCAATTTATTACTGATGATAAGAAATTGCTTCTGGAAAATAGGGTTTGAACTTCAGGTGTTGGATCAAAATTTTTATAGTCTGACCAGGTCAATCAAAAAAGGGCTAGATTTGACAGGTTTTTGCTAGGGTCGGTCGTCGGGAAACTGGAAACAATTTTTTTTCCTAGGCCTGACTCAGTCTATTATGGGGACCATTGCATAGTTTTCATTCTGCCACCAATGACAGTGTGTGTATCTTATATTTATGCATACGTGGCGTATGTTTGGTATTTATAGTAGTAGTACAAATGTATTAGTATCCTGGTCATGATATCAGGTTTCAAGTTATTTTTATACTGAATGCACATGTGTATAGAAATGGTTGATGAATAAGTAAAGTGGAACATCTATAAGCACAAGTATGGTAATATAGAAACAATGAATTTTGAAAATTTTGCAGATTGTTCCCGGATCCCATATACAATGTATTGAATTGAAAAATTGTAATTTAAGAGATGACAAGTCTTGGGGTATGTTTTGCGTCCCATCTAAACTTCACTTTACGGAGTACTTTGAAGATGTAGTTTGTATATTTTCAGGTGGACTGTACAAAAGAAATTGCCTTATGTGATGAGCACGGAGCCACAGGATACCCAACGTGAGACATTTTTTCCTGCATTTTCTGTTGTTGAAAACTTTGGTAGGTGTGCAGAACGTAAACAAACGTGGCTGTGTCTCCAGCTTTTAAACACATATTTTGGCACCTCCACTTCCTGAATGGCACTTATTTACATTTGGAGTAAGGTTGATTCAACTTAATTTAAGTAAAGAAATGACCAGAAAATTTACTTCTTGTTAGTATCTTTCTAATGTTACATAATGCAGCTGTAAATCTGAAGTGTTGTGCGTAGAATGAACAGAAGTTGTCTCTTCCTCCAGCTTCAAGATGTACAGACCTGGCCAAGAAGTTGAACGGTACAAGGGAGACAGGACAGCCAAGGCATTTGAGGACTACTTCACTCAAATGACAGCAGAAGTGGCAAAGGTAACTTTAACAGATCTCTTCAGCCTTTAAACAATACTTGTATAATATGGATTAAATTTTCTATGTGCTGGGAGGCACATTTTCTACCAAGCATTTTTTACCAAGTATTATCACGTAGTAGGAGATTTTTTTACAGACTCAGTGACAGGGGTTCCACAAGGCACCTTCCTTGGACTCGCTATTCTAGAGGGCCAAAAATGATGCCTTGAGGAACCCTATTTTTTTCCTACAATGTATGTCTTACTTTTGTCCAAAACATATATTCACTACGTACATTGTAAGTGCAATTAATTTTGATATGATGGATTAAAGTTTGTCTTTAACCATTGCAATTTTTTTCTTTTTGTGCACCTCAGCCTGTTCCACCTGAACCAAAACATGGTCTGTACAGTTTGGAAGCCTCCAACTTTCAGGACCACGTTGCAAAGGGTCTTCACTTCGTCAAGTTCTATGCGCCCTGGTGTGGACACTGCAAAAGGCTGGCACCGACATGGGACGAGCTAGCTACAACATTTGAACATGAGGAACATCTCACCATTGCTAAGGTATTTACTTGTTATATCTTTTTTCACTTGCAGTTTTGCAGTTAAAAGTTTCATGTACATGTACTACCATTTAGCACTTAGTTTAGAATCCATGTTGTGTATGTTTTATTTTTGCTCACATGGCATTATTTTTCCAGGTTGACTGCACACTGTACAACTCAGTATGCCAGGACTATGATGTGAGGGGATACCCAACTCTTCTGCTCTTCAGGGATGGAGATATGGTAGGTTTTTTTCTGATGGTAGCATGTGTTTTAGTATGTGGCTTAAGCCATTCAATACTTCGAAAATTCATAAGTCTTTAAACTTACAGTGTGAAGGTACTGTGAATAGTAGATATTATCATACTGTCACTTTTCCTCTGTTATTTGTATGGTTAGAAGCATTCAAACTTGTCTTTTGTCATCCTAAACTGAGGTGAAGCATGATGCTTTTTTTCAACAATCAAACTTCATGCACAATGTTCACTCACACACACACTGTGTTCTCCATGTTTAGCTGGAGAAGTACAGTGGGGGACGTGGCCATGCAGAGCTGAAGACCTACGTGTCCTCCAAGTTGGAAGAGTCCAACAGGCTTTGGGAAAAGGAGGCCTCGAAACCAAAGGAGACAGTCAAGATCCAGAAAAGTGGGGAAGGACCGAAGGAGCCTCAGGGAGAAGTCCCAGCTGAACCAGAGGTGAGGGCGCGCATTGGCAGAATGCACTGCACCTGCGCAAAACATGGAATATATCATGTATAGCACTTTGGCAGAACGTCTCGTTTAAGAACAATATGGTATTGTCTGCAATATGAATGAGAAAACATCCAATGTAAATAGTAAAAAATCTGATTTTTCTGCAGAATTTCCTTCATATGACCAGGTAAAGGCACTGTTTAGAAATATTCCCATATTTTCATCACTCTGCCATTTTGAATATTTTGATCCTTTTCCACTCAAATGAGCTGCTTCAAGTTATTATGCATATTTTTAAAATGCTTCTGTAGTCTTTTTGTTTCATGGCTGTTTCTATTTCCTTTTGGTGATGCATCAAACTTTAAAGTATTGTTGTTTGTTTATGACATAAAGACATCCGCAAATAAAATATAAGTGATTGAATTTATTGATAAATTATGTTCTGGTTCCTGGTGGAACTGCCTACCCATGCTTATGTTTTGTCATGTTATTTTCATGTTTAGTAAAGAACCATTCTTTCTTTTTCAGAGCAAAGTACAAGCCTTAGATTCTGACACGTTCAACGCAGAGGTCAGCAAAGGGATCACTTTTGTTAAGTTCTATGCACCATGGTGAGTGTATACTAAGACACTATATTACTCAGACTGACTCATTTTATTAGCCTCATTTTTACATTTCTATCTAAAGCCCCTGTCACACATTCAAAGCCTCCCCCTGTTGGCTGACATTTGGGAGCAGTCTGACCAGATTTAGGCCCACCTACCTTTTGATACAAATCAAATGAAATTTGAGTAAAATTTGACCTCCAACCATGGCCAGAACTACTCCGGAACACCTGCCAACCTTGGCCGAACCTCACATCTACTCAGCAAATGTTTGAAACATTTTGAAACATTCAGCTGGCGCAGCCGAACAGTAGCCGATCTGACCGAACACCAGCTGACCTTGCTCCTGACCTTCTCCTAGCAGGTAGGAGTTCGGCTAGTGTTTGGGAACCCATATTGGGCTATGTGTAACTCTAGACCTGCAATGTTTTCTCCCAGGTGTGGCCACTGCAAGCGGCTGGCCCCCACGTGGGACGCCCTGTCTCACAAGTTCCCTGACCAGCCTCATGTGAAGATCGCTAAGGTTGACTGTACCACAGCAGGGAACAAGGAACTCTGTCAGGACCACAAGGTGGGCTGGCAGTTGTGTCTAGGAAGAGTCATAACTTATTTATTTATTTATTTCTGTTTACTTTTAACAGGGTGAATGCTCCATACTAAATGCATTGCTTTTCAGGTGTGCCTTGTACATAAAGAGAATAACACAAACAAATTTTGAAAGAAAACGGAACTCAACACATACAAAATGTAATAATTACTATTGCTAACAACAATTACTGATGACTAACCACTGTTCTAGCCAGTCGTTTTCTGTCATCTTGTTTGACGTAGCATCATGTCAAGTGCCAAAGGAAAATTCTCCCCTGGGAAAATTTTTAAACCTTGGCTGTCTGCCCTCTGAAATCCTATTTCCTGCCTGTTGAGGGGCAAATTTTGCTGGTAGACTAGTACTGAAGCTTACATTAACATTTCTTTCTATATGCTGATTTTTGTCCATCAAAGATGACAGATTGGACAAAAATAATGGCAAGACGGATGCTGGCTGGAGCACTGGTCATAATTATTGATGATTACTTTTATTTAGTATTTCTTCTAGAGGTGCTCCAGGACTGTAATATTCTAGTTTAGAGAGCCAAATGTGTAGATTAAGTCACCACACTTCTTCTATCCTTCACCATACATGTAGATACGAGGGTACCCTACACTCATTCTGTTTCGAAGCGAAGCTGGCAAGCAGGAACAGTATTCGGGGCCCAGAGACCTCACTGCACTACACTCTTTTGTACGGAGGGCCTTACATGATGAACTGTGAGGGCGGGATGTCACACACAGTTTGCTTTTCCGTTGCGCCCAGGTTTTTTATTTCTGTTCAGTTTACATGTACCAGGGTGAAATGTGTTGAAGGTTTCCTGCTCGATTACAGTCAAACTTGTCAAAGACGACCGCCCGATAAGCATGGTGACAAGATGACAAAAAAACTGCAGCAAAATTCCCTCCATTTTACAATAGACTGCCCCATTGACCCAAAGTGACCCAGCTGGCGCCATTTTACACTGCGCAAAGACTGTCATGCTGTCCAAATCAATGGTAAACTGGCTAATTCCAGATTTCGCACTAGTTATCATTAAAAAAAAACATTTTCAGCCACACGCTTCAAAAATGATGCACTCATCATATTCAAAGATTGGACCATGTGCGGTCCCAAATTTGTTTGCAGTCACATAGGACAAGTGGCCAGCTTAGGCAAGTCCCTTAATGCTTACATATGTCTAAGGAGGAAAAAAACTGGGACCAACAAAAAGCAATCATTATGGCCAGATGGCCGGCTTATCGCTTGGGCAAGTTTGACTGTACCTCTAATATATGGTGAACATCAGTGGAGGTGACGGAGATGACTTTCCTATTATATCAAAATGTACTTAAACCCTTGTTCCACTTCTGTATGTTTGTTACATAGGTGACAGGCTACCCTACACTGATCCTGTTTAAGAATGGAGCCAGGATAGCAGACTACAACGGTGCCAGGACTGTGGAGTCCCTACATTCCTACGTCGTGGAAAAGACACACGACGAGCTTTGATGCCAACCGGAAATAGGAACCAATTTTTTCAGCAGAAATATTTTTGAAACCTACATTTTTGCTCTAGTTTGGACCAATTTTTTGTCTTTTTAGAACACTTTATTTATAGTAACTCACTGTATTTTAGTTATACGCTTATTGTACGATTGTACACACTCTCTTTCCCAAGTTGTATCCGGAGCTGAATGTTTTCCCATTTTGCTCATTACCTGCTATGCAAGTGATAAAATTAACCTGATGCAGGAAAGCACGCAGTCTGAACATATTAATCATAAAATATTATGATCATAAAATCTGTATGGAATAGGGTGTATGGAGATTTTATTGTCAATGAGATTGTGCAATAAGAGGTCAACAGATATATAGAATGATATGAAGAGTATTGATTTTATTGATACCTATGATATAAATATCACTCTGTTTGATATTCTAGAAGCACACCACGTTATGTTTAGTACATAGTTTTTGTTTTTCCTCTTTGGATTTGCAACTTAGACTTTTCAAAGTTTCTCAAAACAGATTGTAGTCAGTACATTTTGCAAAATGGTAATGTGTCAATTCCTTTTGTAACTTGTGAAGAAAATTATATTAAAACATTTCGATAAACTTGTGCCTTTCTTCTGTGTATTTCTTGTTTCCGTAAACAATTATTGGTATCGTCATTAGAAGTTGATGAGAACTTTTCATTATGAAATATTCAACAAACTCATATGGCATGTTTGGTTACCAAACATGTGGGCTCCTTTCATTGGTTGCCTCGATCAAAATGATTAAATCTTAATGAAAGCTGTGCTCCATAAACAGTATATACTGAGTAGAACAGTGCACGCTTTTAAGCAAATACTACATATAGCAGAGGTTTAGGCTTCAGCTTTTTTTGTTGACGTGTTTTCATCGGGCTTTCTTTTTTGGACTGGTACCTTGTTTTACACCAGTCAAATGGTAACTGCCTGGCCAATGGATACTGCCTGGCCAGTTTGATACAGCTTTTTGCAGCCACCAAAAGATCTGCTTGGAGATTAAGCAAAATATGGACCAATGGAAGACTGTGTACCTGTACATGATTCTTGTTACTGTCACCTGTACATGTGTGGTGACACCAGGGACACAGGGTCAGGAACTACAGTACAGACACCTGCTCCCACGTCCCTGGTACTACAGGCACAACTTTGAGGAAGCCATGCAGATGACACCACACTTTATCATGTTTTTCACACCAGAGTGAGTAATGTATGATGTATATGTAACATACTAGTGAAAAATTGTTCTCCAACCTTAAGAAATTTGACTCAAGGAATTTTCGACCAAATACCTCAACTATCTGACCTAAGTGCTGCTCGAGTCAAATTTCTTTGGCTTTCTTCGAGAACAGTTTAATTTTTCACTATGTAATGTATATAAACTTATTGAAACCGAAACTGGTTTGGAGGGACATGAACTTTTCTCAGTGATGTATGACAGACAGTTGTGGCGAACTAACTTTGTATGCTCCACCTCTACGGAGGATGAATGATGATGATGATGAATGTATCAGCTCAGATTAACTTTCTTGCTGATGTACATCAGCAAAAATGTTCCTTTCAAGGCAAAATCTCCAACTTTTAGCACAAAGAGAGAAGTGCAGTGACAGTTTCTATCTTCACAAGTTGGTTCTTAATTTAAATTCTGTGGACAAAGGATGACAGAAACGTAGTTAGTGCAATACTGTACATACAGGTCTAACACTTGTAACTTGTTAACTGAAATTCCCTAGCAGATGTGAGCAGTGTAAGGCCATGATGCTAAACTTTGATGAGGTCGCAGACAAGTACAACACAATGAAAACACCTCAAGTTATACTGGCTAAGGTATGTGTTAAATAAATCCCAAAACATGGCACGTATAATAAGCTTTATAAAATTAAATATGAATGTTACACCTGAGGTCATGCCTTTTAATAACTTCAGAATTAGTAAAATCAAAAAGTAGGTCACTTTGTGCCATTGTACAGGTTTAAAATGTATTTAACTGGTACAATGTAGTGAGCACTTGCCAATGATAGCTGAAGACAGCTTTAGTACCCCCCCTCCCCTTTCAGTGATACCCCAGTAGGGGTTTTTCGAGAGTATTAAGAAGAAGAAGAAGACTTAGTACAAAATTCATTGCTCAAAATAACTATGTCTTCTTTATTCTAGGTGGACTGTAGTGCAGAAGTAGCCATTTGTGAGAAGCAGGGAATTCGTATATTCCCAACGTATGTTGCAAAGTTTTAAATTTATTTGCCCGGTAATGTACCTAAAATTAGCATGTCAAAACATCAATTGTTTTAAGTTGAAACACAAACTTTAGGTTGTTTTGACTCTGTGTTGCTTTGCCCTAATGATAGTATTACATAATATTTCCTTGATGAAGGTAGAAACAATTGACACAACATTTCTAGTTGGTCATGATTGCAAGTATGCAATGTTTTGTTTTCTGCAACAGTTTCAAACTGTACCGGCATGGAGCAGCCACCCACCGCTACAATGGAGAGAGGACTGTGGAAGCTTTCAGGAGCTACATCTCAAGCATGGTGCCTCCTACGGTAGTCCTCTTTTACAGTTACATTCATTGCACGTTAATTACAGCGTGTACAGCAGAAATTTCAAATTTGTCTTAAGATATTGAGTGAAAGATGCTTACTACGTTTATGCTCTTACAAGCCAAGTACAGGTCACAACTAAAGCAGAAGTAAAAATCAGTTATAATATCTTACTGCAAGTAAACTGACTTCATGCAAAATTACTGGCCGAGAGAGCTTTCCAATGATTCCAAGTTTGCACAGTTTTGTGCGATTTTGCCAAGGGGTTAGGGTTTATGGCATGGGGGTGGGGTGCCTGTCCTTGGTTCTGAACACCATCCAAACAGGCACGCCTGTCCTTGGTGCTAAACACCATCCACACAGGCAGGCCTGTCCTTGGTGCTGAACGCCATTCAAACAGGCACGCCTGTCCTTGGTGCTGAACGCCATTCAAACAGGCACGACTGTCCTTGGTGCTGAACACCATCCAAACAGGCATGCCTGTCCTTGGTGCTAAACACCATCCACACACAAACACACCTGTCCTTGGTTCTGAATGCCAACCAAACAGGCACGCCTGTCCTTGGTGCTGAACGCCATTTAAACAGGCACACCTGTCCTTGGTGCTGAACACTATCCAAACAGGCACACCTGTCCTTGGTGCTGAACATCATCCAAACAGGCACACCTTTCCTTGGTGCTGAACACCATCCAAACAAGCACACCTGTCCTTGGTGCTGAACACCATCCAAACAGGCATGCCTGTCCTTGGTGTTCAACACCTACCACACACAAACACACCTGTCCTTGGTGCTGAACACATTGTTTAACACATTGCATATTTGATATGTTTTATGTATTACACATTTACAAAACATACATGTACCAAGAAGAAAACTGCCCCTGAAGTTGAGGGAACTGTGTACAGACTGACACCAGTAAACTTCACCCGGCACATCCAAGGTGGTCTTCACTTTGTGGAGTTCTTTGCACCATGGTGTGGGCACTGTAAGAAACTCGCACCAACATGGGCGAAACTGGCTCACTCATTTAGTCAGGAAAAACACCTAACCATTGCACAGGTAAATGTCGTACATTATATGCTCTTCAGGAGGACTTTTAGTCTAGGTTTAGTATAATAATAAACGTCATCTCGGATCTAAGATTTAATACTCGAATAGTTCACAAATGCAAATACTCTTCACAGAATTTGTATGTAAGAAAAGAAACTGTATCACGATATCAGGGATGGTGTAATGTTTAATATCAGGTTTTACTTCTAAGGTAAACTTCACACTTTATAAAAAATAATCATAAACTGTTTTCCCCTAGGTTGACTGTGTTGAGTACAATGTGCTGTGTAAGAAGTATGGCGTGGACGGATTCCCAACTCTTATACTCTTTAGGGATGGAAAAGAAGTAAGTGTATAATATACATGTAATTCTCCACAAAGACTAAACGTTTTAGAAATAAATGAACACAATGAACAATGGCAATTACATATTTTAAATGACAGTCTGTAATTCCTTGAACACTACAAAATTCATAGTATTTTTACTATACTTTCTGTACAATGTATTGTGATTGTGAATGATGATAAAGTTTAGATAAAAAAAAATTATCTCCACATTCACAATTATCATCATAGTAGCATACCGATACTAACTATGAGTTCTGATAATTATTCATTAGGTGGACAAGCGGCTAGGCGTCACTGAACAGAGCCATGCAGACTTGGAGAGTTATTTATCAGGGAAACTGGAGGAAACCATCAGGTATTGGGACATGAGTGGGCTGGAACCAGGAAACCCAGCAGGAGAAAAACCTAAAGTGGAGGTAGTAACCACAGAGGATGATATTAGCATCTCATTTTACCTTCATATCCATAACCATATCATAACCATCCATTCATTCATTCATTAGCATGAGTCATTTGACCTTGAAGTTCATATCCATACCTGCATTGATATCAATTTCTTTGTCACTGTGACGTAGGCTGTCTAATTTAATCTAATTAATTTGCTGGGAAATTACATGTACATAAAATAACTTCATTGAAAAGAAAAGGAAAAAGAGCACCCAGAGGACCGATAATCACCTATTAAATATTGTAACAGTTATAAGTTAAACGTTAACATGTGCACTACGTTCCACTCTTAGACTAAAGTGGTGACCCTGACCAAAGACAATTTCCACTCTGAGATCAGGAAGGGGATGACTTTTGTTCAGTTCTACGCTCCTTGGTAAGTGCAGTGATTGTGACTGTCATAATTGTACTTGAATGTGTGATTGATACTTACTATGATGGTTGACTGGAGTACAAAATAATGTATGCTACATATAATGAAACATTCTATCCAGGTGTGACCACTGCAGGACGTTACTCCCTGCCTGGGACGCGCTGTCCTTCAAGTTTCCCAACCGTCCTCACATCAAGATTGCCAAGATGGACTGTACAGCACAGGGGAACAGCAAGACTTGTCAGGACCAGAAGGTTGGCAGTGATTACGTTTCAACTACGTTTCAGTGATTGTTTTACCTAGACTTACATGTCAGGGCTCAAAATATTGGGTACATATGCACCTTAAAGATGTTGTGGTGGCTATAAGTTAGTGCAGGTTTTTCTGATGTCTACCTGCACATAACCTGCACTTGTCCATGTACTAGGTTTATACATACATGTACGTTGTAGGTGTATGTGGATTTTAATTTTCTGCATTGACTGTTACATATGTAGGTGTATGAACTATATTTTATAAGAAATATGGTAACTAGTTTTTAGTGTGATCTATACTTCATAAAGTCTGGAATATGCAGTTAGTTTTTGAATGTTACCTGCACCAGTACTGGTAGCAGGTATGCAGAAAAAAGGATTTCAAACCCTTATAGTTGATATTATGTTGACTAGTGCAGTCATAAAGTTCAACTTCAATTGTTACACAACTGTTCCATACAAAAAGAAGTTTCCATCTTTCTTTGTTCTCCAGATAGCGGACTACCCCACACTCATCCTGTTTAAGAATGGGAGGCACATAGGGGAGTTCGGCGGGGACGAGACTTTTGAATGGACGGTGGAATCCATGCACAACTTCGTAGCAACAAGTCTACATATTCATGATGACTTGTGAAGCATAGACGGGTGTTGCAGGAATCAATGACAAAATCATAACTACAGTAGGTTTAAAAAATTACCTTTTGTCGTTGAATAAATAGAGTCTGTTTTACGTAACCAAGACTAGACAAGTGTTTTATTCAGCCGGTATTTCAATATGACCTTCCTCAGGGTGATTCTTGTAACTGTATTATATATTAAATACTTTGTATTTGGGAACACATCTATTATCAGCATCACCTGTGATGTGCAATGTAAACCAGTCAGAATTGCCCTGAATAGGGTGATACACGGTCACCAAAACATTAATTGCCTGAATAAAACACTTGGTTGTGTAAAAAGTTGTGTAAAAAAAAAGATTTGTTTTATTCGCTGACTTACATGTAAGCCTAAAGAAACTATCCACAGGTATCTTCAAATTTGTTTTTATTACCATGATTTTTTTCTGTCTTATCTGTTATTATAACAAAGTTGAATAATACATGTAGGACATCATAAGGCCACAAGAATGTTACACCATAAACATGACAGCAACAAATGGTTAGAACCTGACTCAGGTGCCGTCTCCATGATTTCAAAACTTTTCCTACGAACAGTGTAATGTTACATGAACTAGCTCATCTTTGGCACTTAAGGTCACAATAACAATCAATGACATGTATGATATGCCACTTGTAGGCAATACTATCAATTGTAAGCAAATATTTAACACATCTGTCCATTTAATCCAGATACTGTACTTGAAAACGGTGCATGATGATCAATCATTTTTGCAGACAGGGACCAATGCAGCTGATTTTCCTACTGGCAAAAGTTGAATGTGACTTTTCATTTGATCGCAAGTTCTTTTATGTCGATTGTACATGCGTATGTTGTGTCAACATTTACTATATGCCAAAGCAGACATGGATTTGACATACTCCATAAAACACTTGGAGGTTCAACATACTATTACATGTAGATGCAAGGACCACATCTTGTAAGGCAAGACTTTACTGGACTCTGTTCTCCCTTTAAAAGTTTTAATGTTCTTTTGTTTTTTTGTTATGTTATGTAGAATTTAAAAAATGCAAACAAGTATACACTTGAAAATGGAATAAGCAAAGCAATAAAAAAACATCACAACTTAAGTTAAAGCGTTGCCCTCAAGATAGTTTAAAACCCTATCCATAGAGTAACTGAGTTTATTCCATTTTACATGTTCAGGGAAGGGCAAACAGCACATAAAACACCATTCAACAAAATCAATGACTTACATTAAATCATTGCGGCCCCATTTAACATTTTAAAAAAGAAGAGCCTTAAAGAGGTAGAATAACAAGCCATCAGAGCACTTTGGGATAAAATACACATCAAACTGCTCGGCACTACATGCATTGCACACCAACACAATGCCAATAGATACCTTGTTCATATATATATGTCAAGAGTGATTTTGCAAAGAGAGATCAGCAACTTCT
>NW_017803069.1:357112-359009 GCF_001625305.1 Branchiostoma belcheri | reverse complement strand
CCTGTAAATGTAATCCCAGTTCTTTTTTATGCTCTGAGAGTAAACTTATCTAGTGTTTAAAGGAAAATGATAAAAAATGAAAAATATGAAGGTTTTCCAGAGGGAGGAAACCGCAATATAGACTGTCCCAAAATGTCATGTTTGACAGACATTTAAATTGGACGTTGATATGGCGAAACCAGGCAGCGTTCGAGGTATGTTTTGGTTTTACACAAGTGCAGAAATTTGTGACAAACCACGTCATTCACAATGGGATGCTTTTAACTGAATGTTTTCCGTTTCATTTGATGAAAAACAGCAGAAAACCGGCAAAGATTTGTTGAAATCGCAGCACGTTGTTCAAGAGGGGAGGGAGGGGACTTTAACATGGGAGTGGAAAGTTCATGTTTTCATAGCATAGAACTGGTTTCATCCGGTTCCGTTTTAAGGAAATGTCACCAACGAATGAAACACATCCCGGTATTCATTCATCCAGGGGAAAAATGGGAATTACACATTTTGTAACGTTATCCTCATCACCAGCGAGGGCGTCAGGTGATTGACATTTCTACCAGAGGTCATTGACCTTAAGTTTAAACAACCTGTCACAATTTGCCCTATAGGGGAATAACGTTAATAAGCCTATAGGTCATGACTGACAGCATTGTCTAACACTGGTCTGTTAGGACTTAAGGACCATTCACTTAATACCTAACAGTTTGTTTATTCTTTCAATTAATTTTTTTAATTAATTAAACATATAAGACTGGATAACAATTAATCTCACCTTAACAAAGTATATTGGTAACTTTAATTTGCACCTCTTTTTATTAATTACTTAGTACATCTCTTTTGGTACAATTCATTGATTTCATAACAAGATGAACTCCAATATCAAATACTAGATAATTATCAATTGTCATAACGAGCTTCGTTATAGACAATGTCAAGTCTGATGATAACTTTAAAAGTTTTTATCACATTTGAAAGGTCAGACAATTCATCGCACAAAGGCTTCATTTATAGAAAGAGTTTTAGAAGCCTAAGGGAAGGAAATGCAGCAGACAGACTGTAGTAACATACACCTTACCCCTGAGGCCCTGCACAAAATAAACAGCAGCTAACAGACCTTAAAAAGATTGTCCATTGCCTCATTTTTACACCAACTAGCAACTGCTCAAACCAGACTGATGCAAAATATTGCTCATCTGTGTTCAAATTATTTTGAAATTGTGGCCTGTTTAATGCCTGTTTGAGAGAAATATAAAACCTAGCCTTGACCTCCCTCACACAGACACACACGTGTTTGCCCCAGTTCTGCATAAGCTACATTATGTATGTAGGCCATGCATTATATACTTGGACAGGCTGAAGCCTTCAAAGCAAGATCAACATAGTACAGGCTGTCAGCATAGAGCCTACAGCACTGCTTAGGTGCACACATGTAAGCACTTCCATCGTGTAACTTTTCAAAAATTCTGAAGGCTTTTTGAAAAAAAAAAACAGCATCTGGAAATCATGGTTGTTCAGAATGGAGACCCTGCAGGTGATGTTAATTTTCATTTTAATGTCGCCCAATTGTTTTTCACTTGTCGATTTACAGGCCCAAGACATTAGCTACATGGAAAAGTGTATCTCGCCAAATCATTAAATTGCAGTCTGTTTTAGATTGGCATGTGATAATAAAAGACAATGTTTATTGCGATGACTTGATGAAAAAGAATATTCTATGATAAGTTAGCAGTTATTTGAATGTTTTGATTCTCTATGAATAATTTACAGATGTTTAAGTAGAAAATCATAAGATTTGGCATATCTCTTTTCTGTCGAAATAATTCCCATGAATATAATCTCATTGAGGAAAATATCTGGATGTTACCCTCTGGTTTGATCAGAAGTCCACGGTATTCCAAGCTAA
>NW_017803069.1:325182-357092 GCF_001625305.1 Branchiostoma belcheri | reverse complement strand
TAATTTCGAGGCCTGCACCTACCTGCCAGCATCATAAGAGGCCACTACAGGTGTTCCCTGTGTCTCTGTCTGGTTCACTCTGGAACAGATGTCCTCCATGTCCAGGATAGACACTAGGGTGTCATCTCCATCGTCCACACAACACCTGGAGTCAGGACACTTACACTGGACGTCCAGTCTCTCATAACCAGAGTTGTGGGCCACCTGCTCAAGGGTGATGGTTCTGGCAAGACCAGAGACACCAACGTGCACCATCAGCTATAAGGGATGGAAATAAAGACTTTGAATGTTAGAGACTGTAAGGTAAATTTGAATGGATTGGACAAACAAGAGCGACAAGGCTATCATCGACATCTATCTAACTTACAGCATAAATGTCTTCTTTAAACATGAGAGACCTGATATGATATGATATAATTTTGAACCCAATGTTGGAGAGGCAGACAGAGGAAGAAATGAGATGACTTGTGGATCGGCCTGCCCCTTGTCAGTACACAAGCACTGGCACACGTCAAATTGTGCTCAGCTGCCCTCACGACCAGCACTGGTCAAGGGACCTGAGTACATGTAAGCAGTAAGATGAAGTAAACCCAAAAGCTGAGTGCTATTTACTAGCATTAGCAATCACACATTTACTTCATACCTTATCAATGAGGTAAGGACACCTTTGAGCAAGTTGATGTATTATATCTTAAAGTGAGTTTTGTTGCCACACCTTGGGTTTGTACTTCTTCCATAACGTCGGTACTGTTTGTTTCACTGCCTGATACTCCACTGGCAGCTCCTCCACTCTCAGGTCCACCTCCTCTCCCAGACCCATCTTTGCCATCTCCTGGAAAAAACATCATGCCAAAGGAAGCACAGTCAAACTTGCTGAAGCAATCACCTCTATAAGCTGGCAATCTGGCCGTAATGGCCGTGTCATGACAATATGAAATGTACAATTCAATTATAACATATACATGTGTTGAATGATAAGATTAGATTAGTATGTTAGTAGAAATAGTTCATAGTTATCAAGTACTATTTGCCATACATTGTGCGATCTGATGCAATTGTTGTGCAATAAACCTTGACTTGACTTGTTTTCTCAGCAACAGGTGGTTGCCAGGTGGGGGTTGTCACAGATAGGTTATGTCATTCTACTAAATGCTCCTTTCTATATAAGGCGAAGTTACTTTAAGTAATGCCGACTGCTTATGGAAACTGACATGAACAGGAGTCTATCTACCTTTCGTCTGCAGTGAATATATCAAACTGACCCTACCTGTACGGACACCCAGCTGGCATTGATCTCATGATCTCCAAAAGGCCCAAAACCTGTCATGAAAAGGGAAAATTGCACTGTCAGCACTATAGCTATTTCGACACTTGGACGTTCGTGCAGACCAAGTTGAACTCGTCATCTGAACTGCAGTATAACAACCGACGCTATTCTTTGGGTAATACCTGAAACGTTGTATATATCGATATGTAACGTTACGTTAGAGACATGATCTTCCATCTTGACAAAGCGGAAATATTTCTGTCCATAAAAGCTACAAACTAACGTTACCTGTTACGAAGACTATGGGCAGCATTCTAACGTTGTCAGAAGGTCACAGATAAACCTGATTATACTTGTTGGACTTGTAGCGGCAGGAGTTTTTACTACTGGTGATGTAACAGTTGTCATCCAACTCTCAGCTGACTTCAGAACCCGGAAGTACTCTCACAACTCTCGTCATGTCTCGCGTGAACTTGCCGTTCTGTCTGGCGCGTACCCTCCCTCCGAGCCAGACCTAGTAAACATTGTCCCAACAGGGAGCCATAAAATTTCCTGTAAATGTAATCCCAGTTCTTTTTATGCTCTGAGAGTAAACTTATCTGTTGTTTTAAAGGAAAATGATAAAAAATGAAAAATATGAAGGTTTTCCAGAGGGAGGAAACCGCAATATAGACTGTCCCAAAATGTCATGTTTGACAGACATTTAAATTGGACGTTGATATGGCGAAACCAGGCAGCGTTCGAGGTATGTTTTGGTTTTACACAAGTGCAGAAATTTGTGACAAACCACGTCATTCACAATGGGATGCTTTTAACTGAATGTTTTCCGTTTCATTTGATGAAAAACAGCAGAAAACCGGCAAAGATTTGTTGAAATCGCAGCACGTTGTTCAAGAGGGGAGGGAGGGGACTTTAACATGGGAGTGGAAAGTTCATGTTTTCATAGCATAGAACTGGTTTCATCCGGTTCCGTTTTAAGGAAATGTCACCAACGAATGAAACACATCCCGGTATTCATTCATCCAGGGGAAAAATGGGAATTACACATTTTGTAACGTTATCCTCATCACCAGCGAGGGCGTCAGGTGATTGACATTTCTACCAGAGGTCATTGACCTTAAGTTTAAACAACCTGTCACAATTTGCCCTATAGGGGAATAACGTTAATAAGCCTATAGGTCATGACTGACAGCATTGTCTAACACTGGTCTGTTAGGACTTAAGGACCATTCACTTAATACCTAACAGTTTGTTTATTCTTTCAATTAATTTTTTTAATTAATTAAACATATAAGACTGGATAACAATTAATCTCACCTTAACAAAGTATATTGGTAACTTTAATTTGCACCTCTTTTTATTAATTACTTAGTACATCTCTTTTGGTACAATTCATTGATTTCATAACAAGATGAACTCCAATATCAAATACTAGATAATTATCAATTGTCATAACGAGCTTCGTTATAGACAATGTCAAGTCTGATGATAACTTTAAAAGTTTTTATCACATTTGAAAGGTCAGACAATTCATCGCACAAAGGCTTCATTTATAGAAAGAGTTTTAGAAGCCTAAGGGAAGGAAATGCAGCAGACAGACTGTAGTAACATACACCTTACCCCTGAGGCCCTGCACAAAATAAACAGCAGCTAACAGACCTTAAAAAGATTGTCCATTGCCTCATTTTTACACCAACTAGCAACTGCTCAAACCAGACTGATGCAAAATATTGCTCATCTGTGTTCAAATTATTTTGAAATTGTGGCCTGTTTAATGCCTGTTTGAGAGAAATATAAAACCTAGCCTTGACCTCCCTCACACAGACACACACGTGTTTGCCCCAGTTCTGCATAAGCTACATTATGTATGTAGGCCATGCATTATATACTTGGACAGGCTGAAGCTTTCAAAGCAAGATCAACATAGTACAGGCTGTCAGCATAGAGCCTACAGCACTGCTTAGGTGCACACATGTAAGCACTTCCATCGTGTAACTTTTCAAAAATTCTGAAGGCTTTTTGAAAAAAAAAAACAGCATCTGGAAATCATGGTTGTTCAGAATGGAGACCCTGCAGGTGATGTTAATTTTCATTTTAATGTCGCCCAATTGTTTTTCACTTGTCGATTTACAGGCCCAAGACATTAGCTACATGGAAAAGTGTATCTCGCCAAATCATTAAATTGCAGTCTGTTTTAGATTGGCATGTGATAATAAAAGACAATGTTTATTGCGATGACTTGATGAAAAAGAATATTCTATGATAAGTTAGCAGTTATTTGAATGTTTTGATTCTCTATGAATAATTTACAGATGTTTAAGTAGAAAATCATAAGATTTGGCATATCTCTTTTCTGTCGAAATAATTCCCATGAATATAATCTCATTGAGGAAAATATCTGGATGTTACCCTCTGGTTTGATCAGAAGTCCACGGTATTCCAAGCTAAACATGGAAGCGTAGGCAAAGGGGTAGGTCAGATTTCCAAGAGGAATTTAGCATGACTAAACTGCTTATGGAACATACGGCCATTGGTTGTTCTATTTGTTTTACTTGTTTTGGTAACATGTTTGTTTTCCAGCTGGCTTTAACTTAAAGTTGCATTTCTTAACAAACATCCAATTGGCCAGATCATCAGTTCAATGAATCACATGTAATGTGTGCACAGTAGTTTGACATACATCAGATAGTCTAGACAGCTACTATGTCAACATGCCCCACTATGGGGTCAGTGACCTAACATAAAGTAGGTCAGATTTGTTTTACTTTCATAGGGTAGGAGTTCTCGTCAGATTTTATCAGGCAAGACAAATTGCACCCTCATAAAGCTGTTCCTACAGTGATTTACAAAATTCATGCTAGTGCTTTACACATGTAATATGATACACATCATTAGAAAGTACAAATTGGAAAACAGACTTAGAAGGCTATGTTTTTCTAGTTTTCTGGCTTGCTGGCATGTTGTGGATTTTACAGTTTCTTGCAACTCTTAAACAAGTGAGCAATTGAAAATGAAAATTTAGTCCCTTGAATTCTATCAAATCTGCATCTGACTTTATGAAAAAACTAAAATGGCTTTGGTTTGTTTCTGCCCAGGTCTGTTTCCAGTTGATATTCTGACCTCGCCCGACATCCCTGAAAAGGGAACTGGGGAGGCGGCAGACTTCATCTCCAGTCTCAGCTACAATGGGAAGGAGGCAGACATTCTGCAGTGCAGTAAATGTAGCGGGCAGGTAACTCACATTATAGAACTTTTACTGCCCCTGTCCCTGGTGCTGAATGGCATTCTAGAGCTACTGTTGTCCCTGTCCCTGGTGCTGAATAACATTCTAGAGCTACTGTTGTCCCTGTCCCTGGTCCTGAATGACATTCTAGAGCTACTGTTGCCCCTGTCCCTGGTGCTGAATGACATTCTAGAGCTACTGTTGCCCCTGTCCCTGGTGCTAAATGACATTCTAGAGCTACTGTTGCCCCTGTCCCTGGTGCTGAATGACATTCTAGAGCTACTGTTGATAGTCTTCTAGAGCTGAATGATATTCTAGAGCTACTGTTGCCCCTGTCCCTGGTGCTGAATGACATTCTAGAGCTACTGTTGCCCCTGTCCCTGGTGCTGAATGACATTCTAGAGCTACTGTTACCCCTGTCCCTGGTGCTGAATGACATTCTAGAGCTATTGTTCTCCCTGTCCTTGGTGCTGAATGATGTTCTAGAGCTACTGTTGCCCCTGTCCCTGATGACCTAATACACTTACTGTTATAATCACTGTAGTATTAATCTTTATGCTTCATGTTAATATTTCTTTTAGGTTGCAGCCACCCGTGCCACAGTGAGTGTCCAGGCCATATTCAACAGTGGCAGTGACTACAGTGTACCATCCTTGTACTGCGGAAAATGCCACTTTCCCTGTAAGTCTTATAGTTGGCAAGGCAAGACCAAGTTTGCGTATATTTATGGTTCAATATGAAAAAAGAACCTATGCTAACAATACCATACTGCTGTGAATGTACGCTATTAATACTGTGCTGCTTGGACTTGCTCATGCCTAGTGTTATTTTCCAGGGCTATCAGGAGGAAGAACATGTACTATGAGTATGTTTTTTGCAGATAATATGTGTACTTTATTGACAACTATTAACAGACAACTTTTAACACACAACCTAACTATTATGCCAAGAAGTAACAGACATGCATACAGTATAATTTAGGTGCTTTAGCTGCTTTATTTCCAGTATAATTTAGGTCTATTAGCAAACATATAAGTACAAACAGACAAGTATGTAGCTAGTCTTCCTGGAGTAACAGACATACATCATACAAACTACATCAAAACTCAACATTATCTACATACAACTAAACACAAAACTTTACATTTTAAAAGTTCATCACCTGTACATCAGTTCATCACAGTATAATTTGAATCCAGCTTGAGTGGATTGACCATGTCTGTGTATGTACCACCACCAGTTGTCGGCATGCATGTTGCTGGGGAGTGGTGGACAGTAGAGGAGCTCCTCACATCCAGGGACTCCAGCAGACAGGGCTTTCAGAAGGTATGGCAAGGGTTGTATTTTTTACTTAATAATATCTACAATTTACCACATTTTGTCAAAGGATCGACATACCAGGTGACTATCACCTTTTCAAGATATCAACCCTGAGACCAGACTGTTACAATGTTGAACCACTCACACCGGAAAAGTGTGGTGGGATCTTTAATTTAGTCAGGTGTGGCTCTCCTAAACATGAGACCTCTGCTATAGTCCTATCTGAGAAGATGTCCCTAACCGAATTGCTAGGTACTCATTTCCACCCGAGTGAAGTGAGGAAATAGGAGTTAAGTGCCTGTTCCCAGGACACAACTATGCAGCCTGCCAGGGATTCAAACCCAGAACCTACAGATTCTGAGCCAACAACCCTAATTACAAGACCACCTTGCCACCATAATACAGTAATGTTATACAGTTCTGTATATGGCCTCTGAGACTCCTTCGGTCAACATTAACCGAAGTTCATAATACAGTTCACATACAATTTCAAACTTATGTATGCATGTTATATTGATTTTTCATATCATGAGTCAAAACTGTCTTTGTGCATTATCAGTTTCAATATACCTGTATCTCTGCTAACAGGTTGAGACCCTAGGGGAGCGTCTTGTCCTGTTTGTGCTGAACCGGATAGTGTACCGGTGCTGTGACATGGACAGCATGACAGATAGCCCCTTCCTCACCCACTCTGCACAGGAGACAGCCAAACTGCTGTGGGTGGACGGAAAAGCTGTCGGCTTCTACACAGTAAAGCTGAAAGGTAGGCATTTATAGATCAGTTTACCTTTCACAGATTGCATGAACTGCTTACATTACAGGGGGGACATTTCGAATAGAACACCATTCTAGAACCCGGAGGTTGAATGCGGTGCAGTGTCCCCCTGGCAGATCACTGCGATGGTCTGCATTTTGCTCTCAGATACCAGAATCGGCTATCTGGTGAGATTAGGTGGAAGGAAACAGGGTACAGCCATCCTTCAGTGGAGTATCGATAAGCTTTTAAGACTCCTTGTACCGACGCAGGTCAGGAACTATCAGAAATTAGCTTGCGCTGACTTTCCCATGGCAGGGCATTAAAATTTTGAATGTAACATGAGTATGTAAGAGAACCATGCATATTTTAAATGTGTCTGTTCGCCAGGTAATACTAGTTATGTCAACTACAATCAGATAAGGTCATATTTTTGTGTCGTGAGCACTTTAATTGTAAATGAATGCCCATTCTAAATGTTCCTCTCACTTTTTGCAGGTACCTTATGTCCCACTTTCCTGAACAAAGTGTATGGACTGGACCTGATTGACACCATCTTTATCAGGAAGTCACACCGTAACCGTGGTTATGGTCTGCAGCTGTTGGAGGACATTCTAGAGAGTCATTCTGAGGGCAACGTCGGCTTCAGCTACCCCATGTCTGACTCCATGTACACAGGTAAGGTTGGGGTATTATCTAGCATAATACGTTTCAAATTCAGTGACATAAAGAGAGCAATGATCATGTTTAATAAGGCTCAACAGTAGCTCTACAATGTCATTCAGCACCAGGGACAGGGGCAACAGTAACTCTAGAATGTCATTTAGCACCAAGGACAGGGGCAACAGTAGCTCTAGAATGTCATTTAGCACCAAGGACAGGGGTAACAGTAGCTCTAGAATGTCATTTAGCACCAAGGACAGGGGTAACAGTAGCTCTACAATGTCATTCAGCACCAGGGACAGGGGCAACAGTAGCTCTAGAATGTCATTCAGCACCAGGGACAACAGTAGCTCTAGACTGTCATTCAGCACCAGGGACAGGGGAAACAGTAGTTCTAGAATGTCCTTCAGCACCAGGGACATGGACAACAGTAGCTCTAGAATGTCATTCAGCACCAGGGACAGGGACAACAGTAGCTCTAGAATGTCAATCAGCACCTGGGACAGGGGCAACAGTAGCTCTAGAATGTCATTCAGCACCTGGGACAGGGGCAACAGTAGCTCTAGAATGTCATTCTGTATGGCATTCTAGAGCACATTTTGCCCGTCTCTGGTGCTGAACGACATTCTAGAACTACTGTTGCCTCTGTCCCATGTGCTGAACGACATTCTAGAGCTACTGTGCCCCAGCCCCTGGTATTTTCACAAGTGTGTTTTCATTATATGACCTCCTTGACAGCTGGTGTTGTTTCCCTTGCATGATAAAGAAAAACTTGCAGACACGGACATGTACAGACATGGAGAATGAGAAGAGGACATTGTCACCATCACACAAGATCTAAATATTCCATGGTCTGAGAATTTTGGCTTTTTTTCTGTAGTGTGCTACAAGTACCTGCTGAGCCATGTGGAGGACAGGGACTACCTGTGGGAGTGTCTGGCACCAGGAGACGAGATGCAGAGGGCCAACATCTGGCTCCAGCTGCACGGGGAGAGGAGGGCCATCGCCCAGGCAGTGGAGGCCAAGATCAGCCTCACAACTCCGGTACTGTGCTCTTCCTTCATCAACATTACTGAATGTGCTATGTCCTTGCGTAGTTACATTGTGGTAATAGACAGAGATGCTTTTGGCAATAGATGTGGGAAAACAGTCAAACTTGTTTAAGATGACCACCCAGGGGAACAAGGAAAAGTGACTTCATAATACAAGTGGTCCTCTAATACTAAAAGCATGGCAACAAGACAAGACAATAATGAGAAACCCTCAGCAAAATTTCCAGCCCATTGAGTAAAAATGACCAGGCCAGCTCCATTTTACATTTCACAAAGACTGATATGTTGTCAAAGTCACTAGCTGATTCAATCTACATTTCTTTCTAATTATCATCAAAATAAATTTCTGCCACATGCTTGTGGTTTCCATAGGCAGAGATTGGGAATTGCACAGTCCCAAATGTGCCACTCATGGCCACATTGAACAAGTGTAGGCTTAGGCAAGTCCCTTAATACTTACAAGGACAGGTTTGACTGTGTGTATGAAGAGCATACTGATGGTGACGTTCCATCTATGTTGTTCCCAGGTGAACGGTGACGTGGGCAGCAGTGATGAGAACTCCATGGAGGTGGATCAAGAGGAGTCTGCTGATGACTCTGTCTGCTCACCGGCTAACGGTGACGTCACTGAACAGGAACAACCTGAGGGGAGCCAGGAGGAGGAGGATTCCACCATGGAGGAAAAAGTAGACGAGGCCCAAGAAGAAGAAGAAGATCAAGCAGGAGAGGAGGAGGAGGAGGAGGAAGTACCAGAGGCTACTGAAGAGGAGATGGAGGAAGAAGAAGAGATGGGGAGCCAGGAGGAGGAGGAGAAGGAGGAGGTACAAGTGAGTGCTGATGAGGGACAGCAGGAGGAAGAGGATGCTGAGGAACACCCCAAGGAAATGCAGGTTAATGAGAAGCATTGACCAAGTTTTAATTTGAAATTTAGCTGTATCATTTTGAGTTCATGAAAATTTCTTTTAATTTGTGCATTCATATGTTTGTTTGAACCATTCTTTATTCGTGAGAAGCTCAAATCAGTATGCACGCTAGCTACTTTTCATTGAGGTCATTGAGGAATGAGGTAAGGGTCAGACAAAATATATCAACAAGATAAAGTTTAAGTCCTAATAAATAATGTGGTTGTGCAAAGTTTATTCAGTGACTTATACTGGCCTGATGAAACAATTCACGGAAATATTTACTGATGCTTTGAAAATGTTGTGTATTTGCTAGGAGGAGGACACTGCAGATGAAGAAGCAGTAGTTTTAGAGGAGGCTACTAAAGAGGAGGAGTTGGAGGACAAAATAACTGAGGAGGATGCAGTCACATCTGAGGGGGCAGAAGAAGAAGAAGTGGAATTGGTTGAAGAGGAAAATATTGCAGAGGCACTCACTGAAGAAGAAGAGGAAAAGGAGGAACAAGAAGTTCCTTCTGAGGTTCTAGAGGAGAATGCAGATAAGATGGACACCTCAGGAACTGAAGATGTTGCTGCACATGTTGAAGATGAGACCAAGGAAGATGCAAATGCTGCTGAAATAACAGATGGAGGTGAGGAGTAGACAGAGTGTCCTTTTGTCAGCAGAATGTACTGCACCTGCACGAAACCTGTAATGTATCGTGCATAGCACTTTGGCAGAATGTCTCATACTAAGGCCGTATTCGCACGTATAATGTTAACACCCCGTCTGTAGTTTCCAAATGTTATGTCAGAAAAAATATCTTCTGCAACAGGTAAGATTCTAATGTAACGTTGATGAAAAATCCAACAAAAACTGTGAAGAATCAGGGTTTCACACAGGCTCAGTATGTTCTGCTCACGTACTTGTAATAGTCAAACTTTTGGTCAAGTGCCTATCATTGTCAGTAGCTGAAGAAAGATGGATGCTGTCTGAAAGCTTCTACGCTTTTACCTTAAAACTAGTGTCGTCTCTATCAGATACTAGTTTTCTTCCTGTTACTGTAGTCAAATTGTTCTTTTGCAGTAGTTCTTTAACAGCCGTTTGTTTTACTTGTTTCTGTTTTATGAACATTGTTTTTGTTTTAGATGAGGAAAAACTGGAGGATGTCGAATCAGAGCCACTGCAAAAAGAAGAACCAGAGGAGCTCTGTGAGAAAGAACTGGAAACAGAAGCCAGCCCTGAAGGCAATGATGCAGTAGAGGAGGCTGGCAAAGAACCAGAACCAGAACCAGGCACAGCTTCCACTGCAGCAGAGGAAACTGAACACAAGGATGATGTTACTGAAGAGAGATGTGAAACTACGGAGCCACAAACAGACGATGCAGCCATTGCTTCTACAGCTACAACTACGGGAGACGACACAGAACAGGAGACAGAGGCTACTGAACAGAGTTCAGAAGCAGGGGAAGATGTCATCACACATGGAGAGACAGAAGCACCACCAGCAGAAGTGGAGCAAGAGCCTGTACAGTACAACGACACTGCAGTAGAGGCTGATGAGACTCATGCAGAAGAGGAGACTGAGGAGGAAACGTCACAGGTGTTAGAATTCATTTCTTGATGCTTTAATCATTTGGATGAATTGAAATTTATGACAGGTGGCAGCTCTTTGTACATTGTCAGTGTTTTTTTTCTTCACTTTTTCACTATAGACTGTCATAGTTTTACATGAAGCTGTCAAGATTTGTACATGTACAGGCATTGGTCTGGTACTTTGAATGACTTGCTTGACTTACATGTACGTCAGGTGCCACTCTTTCTCTGCCACCCCAACCACCATGGCAGCCCAGTAGCTCCTGTCTTGCATCATAGCCTTCCCTATGCCATCAGTCTGAAGACTGGTGTCCCTTTGCGGCACATGAGGCAAGGTCTTCCAGGCCTGCTTCTCCCATCCGCTGTAGACCAGAGCACTTAAGTTGGAGACAAGTTCCTAAATGTTGTTTCTAAGAGAGCCTTACAATAACTGCACAGTCATACAGAACTTTTTTTTAATCTGTTGTTTCTGTGCTGAATTGCTGAACAGGAACCAGAAACATCAGCAGCAGATGGAAATGTTCCAGACATGTCAGGAGAAGCCAGCACGTCACAGGAAGGAACTCAAGGTAGGGTTGTGTTGGATAATATTGCAGCTTCATCTTAGGTGGTCATCTTAGACAAGTTTGACTGTACTTTTCTGTATGGACACTGAAGATGTTGTTCCTCAATGCTGGAGCAGTACAGGACCTTCTGACAGAACCTCTGAGCTGTAAGGAGAACGAGGCATCGGGGAGTAAGGACCAGGACAGTGCAGACAGCTCTCAGGAGGACATGGAGGAGGTCAAGCAGAAACGAGGCCGGGGAAGGCCCAGGAAGAACAAGGCCAAGGAAGAGGCAAAGGCACCTCCTCAAGAAACAGGTCAGTATCTCAACACATACTATTAGATAACTGTAATTACTTTCGCGCAGAAGTTTTCAGTACCATTTGTATGCATGTGTGCTTGTATGTATGTGTGCATGTGATCTAGCACAACAACTCAAGAGGCTATGGATGGATTGTCTTGAAACTTGGTAGATAGGTATATTAATGTTATTAATAATAAGGTCTTGATGAGACCTACCGGTAGAAATGATTAGATTTTGGGTCCCCTAGCAGCTTGTTATGGTACTGCAGTGGGTCACGAATTTTAAGTGGTAGATACATAAAATTGAAGCTTTTGTGATCAGGAAGAAGAAGTGATTCATTTTGGCCCCCTAGCAGCTTGTTCTTGAACTTCAAGTTTACTACAGTACAATAATAAGGTCCAGGTTTAGGTCTGAACCTGGACCTGATCCTCTAAACCTGATCCGGACCTGGACCTAGACAGGTACCCACCACTACTTTCTAGTGTTAAAAAATTTGTATTCCCTACAGAAGAAGATGAGATGTTGGACAAGGAGAACACGACAGACGAGGAACTCTCCACCGGGAAGGACCAGGACACGGGAGACAGTTCTCAGGACGAGGAGACAGAGGAGCTGAAGAAACCACCCAGAAGAACCCCTCGGGCAGGGAGGGGCAGGAAGAGGAGATCCAAGGTTAAGGAGGACGAGGAGAACATGCCAAATCCCAGGACCTCCAAGAGAAGAAAGGTGGGTCTCTTGAAGGCATCCAGACTTAGTTTCAAATGATGATGAAAATGTGCTAAGAAATGGCCACAGTAAATTTTGGTAATGTCAGTAAATGTCAATATCAAACAGATTTTCTAATCCATCATATTTTTCTTTTGCTGCCCTGAAATTGCATTGGGTGCCTTTAAGTTTAATTTAATTTAGCTTGTTTGTAGTCCTTTTCCTGAAAAGTTTGGATTGAATTCATATTGTGTTTTGCATCATAACATGTGTAATATTCTGTATGTTTGTGTTCATGTATATATTTATGCTTGAATGTATAATATTTGTAACACAGACTTATTGTTGTGTTTCCAGGTTTAATGGATTTGCAATTTCTGGACTTCACGCTGAGCCAAGAATTCCAAGTCTCCAGTTTTCACTGTCAACTCCATTCCCACCGAAGGACTCTTAAATAACCCAACTGTAAACACGAGATCAGGACATGTGACTGGGCAGGCATGTGTACATGTACATGTACTTGGAGCATGTCAGCAGAACGTCCTGCGCAAAACCCATAACGTATTATGCATAGCACTTTCAAATTGGTAGAACATCTCATATGAGGTTAACACTCTGTCTGTAGTTTCCTGATATGTCAGAAAAGATATCGTGAAAAATCAGGGTTTTGCGCAGGCGCAGTACGTTCTGATGATGGGCTTGTGTACATGTACATGTACTGGGTAGTTCTAGAGAAATATTGCTTAAAAGAATTAAGAGAAATGCAATAGGCCTATTATAACAACAGCCCATTATGGCAAATAACCTGCCTTTTTGTGATCATGACTTTCAGTGCCAGAAATGGCAAGTGATAAAATTGTGATGCAAGAAAAATACACAACATAATTTTGCTCTTTGCAGGCTCATTCTTTGCAGGCCAAACATTTGTAAAAACACTAAACCCAGTGTTCTCACCAGGCCTTTTGAGCATGGGGCCCCCTATGCTGTAATTTGGACCCCCTATGCTGTGATTTGGACCCCTATGCTGTGATTTGGACCCCTATGCTGTGATTTGGACCCCTATGCTGTCTTTCAACCAGCATAGGGGTGTTTTTGGGGGGAGAATTGTAAGTAGGTGCCAAAAGGATGGCTTTTGCTTGCTTTAAGTTAATTGGTGGAGAAGATGACTAATATATCTAGTTGGTTACATGTAGCATATTATTGTATAATGTGAATCAGTGTATGACTCCCTATCAATCATTACTGGCAGTATTTTCGAACCCGAGAGAAAAAGGTGTGTACTACATTGTACTTGTATGTACTAACCTCAGTAGGTAGCTATGTACATAGGAAAACATGTATTGGTCATGAGATAAAAAGTAGCCTGTTACATATTACAGTCATGTAGGTGCCAACATTGCAAGGTTTGTGAGTGAAGCACAGATACAGTATGCCATCGAATATCATCAGATAAGGAGAATAACTTGAATAGGAAGATGTATGGACAATTCTTGTGAAGACTTACAAATGTAACAGGTAAGTTTGCAACTTGTTACACTTTGGTTGCTGCTTTTGCCATTTCGGCCAAACCTTTTAAACATTTATTTCAATCAAAGCAATCCTGTTTAATATAATATCCATGCATATGTTATGTAGCTGATGTTTTAATTTTGACAACTTATGTTCTGGATAGGGTCCAACTAAATGTAGTAATTGTTGCTTGTTTCTAGGGATAACATTGTACATGTAATTGTCTTATGCAGCTGCGAGTAGGAAGAGTTTCCATGTTGTGCTCGTTTAAGTCCTGTTAGAATGCGTACACAAGTACATGTACCTTTGCCCATAATGCATGACACACCACAATATGTATTTAATATGTACTCTTGCTATTAGATCAGGACCAGTATCCTAAAGGGAATAGAATCCAGAATTGTTCGAGAATTTGCACACATTAGCATTTCTAGTTTGTGTTCAACTTTATACAAGTTATCCGACTTATCATTTATCATTTTATATCCATGTATTTTGTTAGCATCTATTACATACCTTTTGCCTATAGAGATTTTCATGTTGGCAAGTCTTCCAGTTAAATTTTTTTTGTTTAGAGCGTCAGGTTGAAGTTGTCAAGTTTTGTATTAACATACATTGGATATTAAACAACATAAACTTCACAAGCTTGATTTCTTTTTGTAAGAGTAAAATAAGACTTCTATTATTACACTAGTCTAGTCTTGTACATGAACATGTACCTTGAACTGTGTGTAACATATTAATTTTCATTTGTTTAGAGCGTCAGGTTGAAGTTGTCAAGTTTTGTATTAACATACATTGGATATTAAACAACATAAACTTCACAAGCTTGATTTCTTTTTGTAAGAGTAAAATAAGACTTCTATTATTACACTAGTCTAGTCTTGTACATGAACATGTACCTTGAACTGTGTGTAACATCAGATTATATGAAGATGCAAAAGAAAGAAGCAGGGCCTTGGATTTCGTACCATACATGTACATTTATTTTACACCATCTTCCAAATCACTTCATATAGATCAGAATTTTCTGCATTAGACTATCCCCCCCCCCCAAGACTAGCAATCCTAAATAATATGTGACTTCATTACATATATACCATGTGCACTTTTAACAAAAAAACAAAACATTTTGTCTAGTAGATACAATGGAACAAAAGGCATTTCTAGTCCTTCGTAATCAACCTTTGAGTATGATTTCAGATGATTGGGTATTAGCCATGTGTCCACACTAAAAGTTTGCCAAATTTTAAAACCCTGTCAGATGCATTGAGTGTATTATTGACTTATACATATACCATGCTGCACATTATTAATACCAATGTATGACAAACCTGGAACTTAACATACACTGTGGTACTGACAATGTTGACCTTACCAAGAACTCAGAAGAGTCTCTCTGATCTCAAAATAATTTCACTCCCACTATACACATTAAAGATGCTATACAAGACGGTACTGAATATGTGGCTTAAGTTGCAGTGAAATAAAACTGCAGACAGCAAATGTAGGCAAAAATTAGCCTCGACATGTTCTAGACTGGTTTTGCCACTTAATAATACAAATACACGTTCCTTCATGATAATATTAATCCCTGTTGTACTGTACCACGCAAACAAAAAACATTTCCCACAACATCCAAATCTGCTGGAACAGAAGGAAGGGAACAAAAAGAAGGTCACGAAAATCAGCGCATGTTAAAACTCTTGTCAGCAATCTTTTTCTGTCACTTGGTGGTGCAATCTAAGGATTTTTATCCATGCAGCACAAAATGTATGAATTTAATGCAGTAATTCCTGTACACTGCCAGATAAATTTGTTTCCAAGGAAGGCTATCTATAAGTTCTACATGTATTTAGTACAACTATAACTTTTTTTTTTACACTGTATTACATCTTGAAGTACAAAGTGATGTACAAAAGCTGGATAACAAAACAGGTAGTACTTTGTATCAAAGTCTCATCCTTTTGACTAATTAATAGGCTTTATTGAGCATGCACTTGTCTTTTGGCATAATTTCAGTTTGAACACTGACCGCTTTATATAGGACACTATTCGGACATTTAAAAACAAAACTGAAAGTACCCATGGTTCTCTTGACCCAATGACATTTGGACTATTCCAGATGAAACAACACTGTGTGAAACATATCTATTTTATTCATTAGTGCTCAAAAAAGTTGCTTTTAACATGATGATAAATTTCAAACAGAATCCTGAATTTTACACTTGCCTTCAGTGAGCATTTTCCTCCACCAATTGAAACTTAAAAGCTACCAACCCTTGCTAAAAGTTTCTTCAATGCAAGAAAAGTTGCAGCAGGCTCATGTGACGAGAAATCAGTTATCTCGGAGCACACTTTTTGTGTAGCTGCCCTCACCAATACACTTACCAAATGGGATAGCCCTATCCCTTGTTTCCTACTACATTCTATAATGTATAATCTGACATTGTGCGATTATTGCTCTTGGATCATTCTAAAATGGGCCACAGGCTCCCCCCCCACCCATTCCTTTTAGCTTTTGCCAGGTTAGACATGACAGAATACATGTAATAGGACCCTGTGCTATCTATACACACAAGGATACCTTACAGCTTACTATCAGTAGCATGTCCCCTTTCCTATAAGGATTTTGTTATACCTTGCACCATAGGTGCACGTGTAGGAGTTGGTAAGGCTTTAATATACAATGTTATAGTCTGCATGTTTTGAAGTATCAACCTAATATACGAGGCTGGATTGTCCTAAGGGTTGTGAGCTTGTAGCTTTTCGTCATCTTCTCCTTCATATTCAAACTCTGATGGTGGGGCCCTGAAAAATGATATGACCATAAATTCATAAGTCACCTAATAGTAGTATATGTGTATACCGTGTACTTTTCTAAATTACTACTTGCATCTTCAATCCTGATACACAGGCATACAAATAAAAGGTAACAGAAGCAAGCAGTAACCTCTACCAAACTTTTCAATAAATTATATGGAATAAAGTCAAGCACTTGGGATGACCTTCCAGTGACAACTATTAATAATTATTATTATTATCAACATTGAATTTTGTTACCTTATGTACACAATGTATCATACTGTCCATATGTTACATTGTACATACTGTATGTATCAAACAGCCCAAAGCAGTTCTGGCTACTCAACAAAATTCCAATAGGAAACGGTTTGAGGTTTCACAATCCTTTGCAGTTGTCAGGTTTTTGCTACAAAGCATTTTGCAGATGACTGGCTTCTACAACAGCTACTGTTTACAAGGACAGCACTGATGAAAACGGCATTCAAAAATTAAATACATCTATGACTACTAAGGAAGTGAGCTGTGTTTGAGTACCTGAAATATTGTGCTGGCTTCTGTCCCAAAATCATCTCCTTCTCCAGCCTGACCCCGACTATGTCTGAACCCGGCACCTCAAACATGGGGTCCAACAGGAGGGTTTCCTACAGAGGAAAATACAGTCAAATTACAACACAACCATGTCTACATTTCTCACAACTATCAGTTTTTGGTAACCGTTATTTTTGTTTAACTGTTTCTTACTGTATTATATGTACATGTATAGTGAATAAATTTGAGCCATTACTGCTAACTTTTAAGGACAAAACTGTGACATAGCATGTGACCTCCAGTCATGTGACACTACTGTAGCTAGATTTGTTGCATAGAGTATCAGTACAGGTCTAAAATATGAAACCTGCAGATCACTTTTCATTGAGGTCATGAGAGAAGAGGTAAGGGTCAGACAAAATGTATCAAAAAGAAGAACATATGTTAATTTGTTAAATTGTTCAGATACTGATGTTACGTTAATGCAGCCCTAATGTTTAGTCATGCTCAGATTGGAGTTGAGAAGTATGAAGGTTAACTTTACTGACCATGATGGCCCTGAGTCCCCTGGCTCCTGTCTTCCTCTCCAGAGCCAGCTGTGCGATGGCTTCTAGTGCATCATCAGACACTTCCAACTGGACCTGTACAACAGGAAAGAAAGTGCCTTTTGTTAGGACACTGCTCAAGCAACACTCTACGAAAATCTAGATGGAAACAAGAAAATAAAGTCATTGATTAAGACAAAGCAAATTTGTACTTTGTTATACAACATGTTAACAATAATGTTACTATGATCTGGAAGGTTAGCACCACAATGAAAAGTACATGAACATAGTATACAGAAATGGCTGCATGGCGTGCTGTTTGTTGCTCCCAAAGTTTATGTGGTCTCAAAGCATTACGGTGCATGCAAAAAGAGTTTATATAATGCACAAATATGCAGTCACTTTCCACTGCCCAGTCAAACTACTACTGGAAACTAAAGTTTACCTTGTCCATCTGGAAGAGAGCCTGGTACTGTGGGATGAGAGCGTTCCTAGGCTGGGTCAGGATCCTGACCAGCATAGCCTGGCTCAGACTCTGTAAGGCCACCACCACGGGCAGCCTCCCCACAAACTCCGGAATCATCCCAAACTCGATGAGGTCTCGCGCCTGCACGTGGGCCAACAGGGCGTCCTTTTCCTCATTGTCGGCCTGCGCGTTGGTTCCCTCCGTCATGCTCTGTACATCCGAGGCCGTGGCCGCGCGCCGACCAGGCTGACGTTGGCAGGAGCACCGGAAACCTAGGGTAACTGGGGAGGACAGGAAAGGAAGGGAGTCAAACACAGAGACAACAAGAATGGAGAACACACAATTCTTAAGTTTTTGGCACTTGATCAGATGTGTAGCCTTGCCTGAAGATAGAACGGATTTATACTGCTAAGTATTTGCGTGCTCCTGGTGGAATAGGGAGTCATCAAACGTCAACATGGATTTGGGTCAAATATCACCCCTATGTGTACGGGATTGGTAGAAACTAATGGATCACCTTTCGCACATAGGATTTTGGGTTGAAAGGCACCAAAACTGAAATTACTATATTTGTCCTTTAAGCACACCCAGGCACTGCCCCTACCTTCTCATGCCGTCTCCTGCTGATGATCCTGTCCAGCCCGTTAAACGCTCCCGACGCCACAAACAGGATGTTGGTGGTGTCCACCGGTACGCTCTCCCCCCGCAGTTTTCTCGTGTTGCGCTCGGGAACGTTCACTACTGTTCCCTCCAGCAGCTTCAGCAGACCCTGCCAACAACAGAAGGAAACAAACATTCAACACTGGCCTAGATTTTCAAATACAGTTACTGTACATTATGAAATGCAAAATGTCTAAATGTGTGAAACTTTGTTTTAGGCAGCCTAAAAAATTTCAGTTTTCTTTGATGTTGCCACCAACAGGAGGGAAACAAACATTCAACACTGGCCTAACTTTTCAAATACAGTACATTCTGAACAGCAAAATGTCTAAATGCATGGAACAGTGTTCTACCTATTAGTAAAATTTTTCCGTAAATTTTGTTTGATGTAGTATCGTGTCAAGCACTGGTGGTGTGACAATCCTAGGGTGGCATGCTCCCCTGGGAAAATTTGAAATCTTGACCCTCTGAAATGCTATTTCCAGTATTTTGAGGGGCAAATTTTGATGGTAGATTGAGCTTAGTTTCATCTCTTTACACAGCAATTTTTGTCTGTTAAAGATTGGACGAATCAGACAAAATATGTCCGCCATGAGCGAGAAAATTCTGTCAAATTGCTGGGTAGAACACTGGTATGGAAATAAGAAGTTGTCCACACCTGCTGCACCCCCTCCCTCCTACATCCCTGAGTTGGTGGATCCCAGGAACACTGCCGATCTTATCCACCTCATCCAGGAATACAATACCTGTGGGGAACAAGTAGAACATCATATTTAGGTCACCAGTTTATAGTTCAAACTTTTGTTCAAACACAAAGGTTTGTTCTCCCCTACAGCTTTCAACCAGTCACTCTGGTCTTCTTCAATAGACAGAACCAGTGAGACTTGTTACTTGTAAGATTATTTATCAGATGCCTTTGACCGTCGGTTGCGCAACGGATAGAGCGTTGAACCAACAGGTCCGGGGTTCAATACTCACCATGGCCCGACGTTGTGCCCTTCCAAAGGCACATTACACGACTTCCCCACCTGTACGGTGGAGTGACGCCCACCGAGCCTCTTAGGCTAATCTAACTAAATGTGTGCCAAAAACACACTACGAATTTGCTAACATCTGCACATTTGCCACCGAGAGCCGTAATTCCTTTTTTTACCGAGTGCTGACATCACACAGATCTCACTGGGTCAGTTTAAAACACAGATTTCTACCCACATGTAGTGACTGGACAAAGCAGAGAACACATCCATACTCTAACCTTGTTGTGCCTTCTCTACGTTGTAGTTAGCGTCAGCCAGCAGCTTGGCGATGACAGACTCGATGTCTTCCCCCACGTACCCAGCCTGAGTCAGCGTGGTGCAGTCACAGATCGCAAAACGGCACATCCAGACATCTCGCCAGCGTCTGGGCCAGCAGGGTCTTTCCTGAGGAAGAAAATAATACACATATCTGCGTCAGTTCTTGTTTGTGAATTTTTCAACACATTTAACACAATGGATTTACTTGCAGCTAGCAAGCATAGCAAGGCAACTTTTGGGGTGAAATTTTGTTCCCTTATTCAGTTTGTACTCATTTGATTGATGATGTTTGAAAGGTACTCTGGAGAAAGAAAGGTAGTGTCATGTCTGTCTGTTTGTTTGTTCGTTTGTTAGAACCATGACAAGCTCAAATCGGCCAAATCTTAATGTCAAATCTAAAGATTTTGAACTGAACACTCCCATGTAAAAGCCGCCAACAAATTGAAAAGTCTTGCTTCATTTTAAACTTCTAAAACTCCAACACCAGTGTTGTGGCTAGCCTGAATTTTTTTCTGTCATCTCATTCTCAATTTGTTTGAAATAACATTACATCGAGCACTGACAATCCTGGTGCAGGGTGTGTGTGAAGTGTGGGATTTGTATGCTCCGCTGGAAAAATGTTGAAATCTTGACCTTCTGAAAGGCCATTACCTGCATTCTAAACGAGCAAATTTTGCTGCAGACTAGTATAATGACTATCTCTTTCTTAATTTTCACATGCTGATTAGGGCAAAATTTGAGTGAAAAAGACGCTAGAACGCTGTCAACACCTGAGGTGTTCTTGAACCCTTACCTGACCCTGTGGGTCCTAACAGCAGGATGTTGCTCTTCTCCAATCGGATCTCCTCTGAGGTAGAGTCCAGGATGTCGCTGGCCGAGCGTTTCTCCTGTTCAGGGGGAGGGGTCTGCTGGTGCAGGTTGGGTCCCAGGGCACTGCCGTGGCTGATACCTGCTATCTGTAGCAGCTCTGGGGACAGCAGGGGAAAAACATGTCACACAGAGATATCATGTGAACTGGTCTCAAACAGCCATATACATGTATGTAAAACACTACATAAACCGGAGCAGGTTGGGTCCCAGGGCACTGCCGTGGCTGATACCTTCTATCTGTAGTAGCTCTGGGTCAGCAGGGAAAACAGATATCATGTGGTCACTGTCTCTTAAACAGCCATCTACATGTATGTAACACACAATGTCTCTAGACATCATACAAAACAAACTCCCTACAATGCAACCCCATTGATCATTGATGAAACTTTAAAGGATCCGACCTACTACTTAATACAAAGCTCAAGAAACTACATCTAACATCTATTATAAGCTAAAAACCCTCTAACACTACAGGTCAAAGCATTCTGTCTTTGGACTCAGCCCATCTTAGTTGTTGTGACTGAGAGAGTTGACAAAGACTAGACTAGGAAGGTAACATTAGTAAGGCAAACACATAATGTTTACCTTCACATGGTCTAGCCCAACAAATTATACTGTTACTTATTACTTACTGCTCTGTTTATATCTGATAAAACACATTCTATGATGACCAGCCCATGTTACAGCACCAGTTACCATGATGACAGACATCTGGTCCAGGTCATTGACTTTATATGTTTAGAGAAGAAGAAGAGGAGGAAGAAACTGAGCAAAAACAAGATGTTTCCCTTCTGTGAAGGTAAACACAACACCAACCTCTAGGTGTAAAGGTGGCCTGGGTGTTCCCTGACTGGCGGTCTATGGAGTCCACAGTCTGTGCCCGTACTGTGGGACCAGTGCTGGAGGGGGCAGGAGATGTGGTGAAGATCCTCTTGTAGTGGTTGTACACAGCCACGGATAACACCTTCTTAGCTTGGTCCTGGCCAATCACGTACTTGTTCAGGTATTCAAATATCTGGTTCAGAGAAAGAGGTGAAGGTGTTAGATGTAACATTCTACAAGTGTTCTCATGCACCAAATTGTTACAGCTTCACCTTTACTTTACATGTTAGCATTAAAAGCACGGTCATGGAAAAATCCTAAGTATTTCTTTGGCCAAAGGGCCAGAAACATGCAGCATATTTTTTTCACTGTAAATCAACTCCATAACATGGCCACACCTGAAATCAAATGACAGACATACAATAAATAAAGTGAACTGAAATGTTAAAGGCATCCCATGCAATTTCAGGGCAGCAAAACTGGATTTTGAATATCAATTTTCTGGTCATTCTTTAAATGAATCAATTATTCCATAGCATACTGATATCTGTGAGGCAAAAATGCGATGTTGCTGATGGAAAACGTTTGCTTGTTTTACATCATAGGTTGATTCTAGCTATTCATGGGCGGTACATGTAGCTTGTTTTGGGGCTATTCTAATCACTAAGTCTTCAAGTATGAAACGACGATGAAAATTTGCTAAGAAGTGGCTGTATCAAAATGTCACTATCAGACTTCTGAAATTGAATTGAATGCCTTTAAGTTGAAGCTGGTGTGTTACGCTGAAAGGCGGTAGTACCAGCTATAAAGAGATCGGATACAGAAGTTGATATTACCTTTTTCGGTGCAGGTGGTGGTTTCTTTGTCTTGCCTTGTCTCTCAGCAGTTTGTTCCTTCAGGCTTTTCTTGGAGTCCATCTCAGACAGAACCACAAAGAAATGGTGGCACTTTTCACACTTCACAAACCGAGTAGAGGCTTCAGAAATGAAAAAAAAAACACAATGACTTCAAGATAACTAGAAATACTTTTTTTTAGTGTTCTACAATATTGCAGAATGTCAAAATTTTGTTCTGCAATTAAGAAATACTTTCTGCACATACACACTTAAAAGTCTGGATCTAAATGTATGACACACTAGTATACAATATTGCATGCTGGCAAACATTGTACATGCAATTTGAAGAATACGTGCAAAATTAATGTATGACTTTAAATCATAAAGTCATACATAGTAAATACACAAGCTTGTGAACACCATTGAACTCCTAGCCTGATTTTTTCAGTCTGCAATATTGCAGGTTGGTTAATTTTTCTTCTGCAATATCGAAAATGTCTCTGCAAAATGCAGATGGGTATTTCTAACACTGCTGTTAGTATTTTAAACAGAAAGTGAAGACATTTAAAGTTTGACTTACAGACAAAAGTCTCCACGTGTGTGCATGGATCTCCACACTTGGGGCAGCAGAGTTGTCCCTTCTTGTCTCCCCCGTTCTTGTCCCCCCCGCCGCTGCCCTTGTTGTTGCCGTTGGTTGGTTCCCGTCCCCCGTCCCCTGATGAACCGTCCTTGCTGGTCCCGCTGCTCCTGAACCCCGCGGCCGACAGCGAGAACATCCGCTGGGGCACGCACACAGCGAGCAGCAGGGGCGGCTGGCGGCCGCATATTCTTAACGTCGCTGTGGACACAGAAGGGAAGGTAACAGATTAGAGCAGACATAGATTATACATAATATAGAATACATGTACATGTATAACACTGGAGGCCAGAGATAGTGAGGGAGATCCAACCACACTAATAAAAAAAAAAAAAACAACGGGGGCTGGAACTGAGATGTTGTTCTTGCCCCAGAAAAATGTCAAATATGTTAAAATTTGGTGTCCCTAAAAAATCGTAACAACATCCATATCTGGAGTATTTGAATATTCAAACAGCAGCTTTTGGAACCCCATGTGATAACCCAGTAGAATCCTGCATGATACCGCTAGTTATCACACAGGCCCAAACACCTGTATCGAACATTATCACAGCCCAAGTAAGACATAAAAGTCATATTCATTTATCCTGACTCCCACTCATAACATTGAAGTACATGTACTAATAATGTCAAGGATGGCAAAAATAGACAGTCATGTTCTAGTCTACTTCAGGGCATTTTCTAAATATACAATTTCAGTCTCACTATTGCTATACTCTTAAAGTTGTGCACATAAATCATAAACTGACATGTCATCATTGTCCTATACAAATGTACACGCAACTTTTATTTTACCAATACCACAGGGACCACAGGTTGTCATCTGACCAATGCAGGAAGGAATATTATATCATAATGTGATTGTAACTTACTGATTAATGGCACTGTCACACGACTGTTATGTGACTTATATTATATATATATATATAATATCAGTTTCCCTGTGACCTCCCGGTGTTCTAGTTTACCTTGTACCCTGGGTGGGACAGGGTTGTGATTAATCTTAATGTGGCACCCCAGGGTCAAACTACAATCAAATTAACTCAGTGTAGTCAAGTCAATACTACTATAGCAATTAACTAATATTCTATGGTAGCCTGTCCAAACAAGAGTGTAAATACACTGCAGTGTTTTAAATTAAAATTAGTCAGTCAGTCAGCTTTAATTTACTGTTATCATCGTTCGCCCAGCTTCACCTATCCCTAACTATATGACAGACACAAGAAAACACACAACACAAGTCTCTTTGTGGCAGAAATTAGTCAGCTTTAATTTACTGTTAATAGTCATGTCAGAAAAAAACAATAGGGTTTGTGTAGCCAGTCTGAAAGTTGTGTACAGTGTACATGCTGTTAACAGCTCAGGGTTAAACCCTTAAATCCCTTGTTTTTCCAGACATGGGGGTGAGATAAATACATCCTACAACACAGGGCTGCCATAAGTCAAATGTACAATGCTATACATGTAATATATATAAATAGGATATTAATCAGCTATTTTCATACTAAGATTAAAATATCATGACTGGTTTGCAATCTACAGTTGTTGCTTGGAATATTTTTTGTGCTGTTCTGTTCTATACTGCATGCAGAAACAGCTTCATGAGACAAGAACACTGGTCAGTAATGGAAAATCCCCCTATTTCATCATCCCAGTACAGAAGTAGGTCAACCCTTCAGACCAGTGTCCTGACTTGTGTTTTATGGATTATAGTCCAGGAGTGGTCTCCACATCATGTTGGCAGAACATACTGCATCTGGGCCTGTGCAAAAACTCGCATTTTTCACTGTTTTCCTTGGATTTTTGGTCAACATTACCTCAGAATTTTGCCTGTTGCAGAGGATATCATTTCTGACATGACATTTGAAAACTACAGATGGGATTTTAACCTTACAAGCACATTAACACAACCTTATAAGAGACGTTCAGCCGAAGTGCTATGCACAATACATTACTAGTATGGGTTTCATGCAGGTGCAGTACGTTCTGCCAACGTGCTAGTCTCCACCGGACTAACAACGTTAACTTGGGTTCGAAAAAAGGTCAAATGCAGCCAACGGGGAGAATAATTGACTAGTGGAGTTTAGCCAGCGTAGAGTTCATTTGCCCGTGCAGTTAGAAGGGCTGGAAATTAACCTTCCTGCGGACCGACTTTCCTGACAAACTATGTACATGTATTTCCCTCTTTTTACCAAATTCTACGATCTTAGCCTCGTAAAAAGGCCTGGTGGAGGCTAGGCTAGGCAAGGAGGACACCTCATCTTTTGTCTTACTACATCGGTCTTCCCTAAAATGTTTTGCCCAGCTCAGCCCAAAAATATCCGTCATGACGTCAGTGAGGTTGTTGGCTGATACCAAGGAGCTTTCGAAAGCTGATACTGAATAATTTAACTGAACCCTTTCAGGTCACTCATGAACACGACTGGATCCTCAAATCTTCGCAGTTTAGTTATTACATCTACTCTTGTTTATCACACCTGTGACCTGTGTGATATGGACTCCATAACAAAGGCTGAACACCTGAGGTGTCATCAACAAAAAAACAGTATCTTTGTTATGTACTGTAGATAACTCTTTTAGTCTCACTCACCCCATCCCACACACACGAAACAAAACATGATGCAGTCTTGTGTACTATTACATTGTATGTGTATAGTGTATAATGCTGCAATTTCTGGTATAGATTATTCAAATTTCATGAATACAAGTTGTCTCCATGAATAGCTGTTTACTTTGGTTTCCTTGTCTCACACATCACATTTGTTTCCAGTACTTGATAGGTAAAATTTATCATGATTGATGATCCAACTGTCTATGTAGGAAGGAATTTTACTGTGGTTAAATTTCAAAATAGTCTCAACAGATGCAATAACACTGGTCCTTGCTGCTGTTTATTGATACTCAGGACAAAAATGACTATTATATTATAAAAGAGCAAATTTCGTCTGTTCCAAATCACATGCAATGTTTAACAAGGACTAGTACTGTTACTGTCATTAATAAAAAAAACTATTCTTCTGAACTTCCCAATACCCACTAATTTTAGAAAAGGTGGGACATTAAGTCTTCTATGGTTTACAAAAGAGAAGTCAAACCCTTCAGACATAGTTTTAGACATAGGTATAGTTTTAAACAACTACCTTTCATCAAGTAGATTTTAGCTATTTTATACTCTGTCTCAATGTTCTTTTATGTTTGTAATCTGCAATTAGCCTCCTGGCATGAATTTGCAATTAGATTTCTCTCTTTCATTAATTTTTATATCTATGCTATGATGCTATGACCCTCACCCTAGCAGACTACGTAGTGGGGCTGGGACAAAATTATTCTTCACACCCAGCTATAGCTAGTTGGACCAGAAAATTTTCCACTTCAAATGTTTCACTACAAGAGAGTTGAACAGTAAAAAAAAATTGCAAGGTTCAAAGTTCATGTTGGAACAGTTGAATAGGTGACCCTTAAACCAAAACACACCACACCTGTATTAAGTGTGCACGTGAACAACGCGTGATCAGCCCTGGCCTTCGGCACAGGTGTAACTTAGGTTCAAACATGACCTAGTAAAGAGACCGGCAAAGATGAAGACAGTCTGGCATATGGCTTAGTACACTTAAGGACAAGTTGAAAGAAGGAAGGAAAATGGTAAACTAGAGATAATCAGCATCACTAATGTTACTATTACAGGAACAAAAGAAAGAATGGCTTCCCGTTGGATCTGGTGTGGTTTCAATATTGTCGGGAGTTCCCCTTGGGAAAACATCATGGAAATCCCAAGGAGGTTAAAAAGAGGAATACAAACAATGCGCTGCGGACGATTATACTGTAGATTATGGCCATTGTGTAAACATAACCGACTGTTGGGTTTCTCATGTAACTTAAACGTAAGATCGTTAAAACAAGAAACAGTAGTTATGCTTTGGGGCTAGAATTTCAGTGCGTTTCCTCTTCATTTTTCCACACGACTCACAAAAAGGCTTACGCAATCAAGCTCCCGATATGGCTTCACAGAAGGCTGATGAACCCAAACAATAAAGTGTTATTTATACACATCCTGTTTGTTTCCTTACCTGTTTTCTGTGGTCTGGCCACGCAGAGAATCCGTCTGAGCGGACGGTATGAAAATCTGAGTCCTCCCGGCATGTTGAGGGAAGCAGTTCCGTTCAAAAGACGGGTTCACAGACCCCGAAAACACTGGGGGAAATCGGTGGCGTCTGAGGGAACAACACACAGAGCCAGGAAATCTTACTCCGCAGTTTACAGCCGCTACACGGGGATTTCTTCCAGTCTGTTGGTGACTTGTGGGGCCCGGGTGTTACGTCAATGACCTCTCACTCGTTGCATCGGGCCAAACTTTTACAAACACTCGGTGACGAAGCAGAAAACTCGTTACAAAACAGAGAAGGTCAGGCGACAAGACGGCCAGCCATGTTTGCTTACCTAAATTCTGACGGGGGCATGCGCACTGCGTACAATGGTGTAACTCCGGGCATTGTTGGAAGCGCCGCCATGCGGCCAAAGTTATACTGCATGTGGCACTCTGCACGTAAGCACAATAGGGCTGCAATACTGTAAAATATCGCTAGATAGCGCTAATGCACGGGCACAAGCAGTCTGCACCAACTATTACCGCCACTAGGTGTCGCTGCTGTAACGTCAACATCGATCAGCTGTGAGGGAAATCTGTGGCCAGTATGTCACCTGTCACCATATCAGCTCTACCAGGCCACCTTTGATTGATGTAGCCAGATTTTCTCACCCGTAACGTTACCTACCGGCATTGCTGCACCCGTCCTGCTTTTGTTGTTTTGCGTGTATGTAACGTGAGACAGAATAACAGACACCAATGGCGTTAGTGTGAGATGTGGGTGTGGTCTGGGGTGAACATTTCACACGATATTTTGAAGAGGTGGAATGGAGAAGGAAGGACCAGGGGTGGACAGGGCAGGGTGCGTGGGAGGGGCGGCCAAGACTGACGCTCCCACCGACAGCCCAGGACGGAGGCTACACCAGCAGGTCATGCAGAAGTTAAACCAGGCCTGTGAGGGGCCAACAGGTCAGTGTATTAAAGCTGTCATATTATCTTTTCCAAGCTTATCATCACCTGTCATCAACGCTGAGATTTCAGTATATTATGATAATTAACCTACCTGACTACCAATCATTCTAGATCTATTTGGATCATGCTTATCCCTAAATGTAGTAGTTAACTTAAACCCCTGACAAGAGACTGTTATGTACATGTAACACGTTATATTCTAAGCAACAGTTACACTTACAGTGCCAGTGTACTGTTTCCCGGTAAATGTATAATAGCCTCCACCAGGCCTTCCTATGGGGGTACAGACCATAGAATTCTGTAAAAAAAAAGGGAAATAAATTTACCAGGAGAGACATTCTGCTGGCAAATGAACAGTTTACTGTGCTATTAAAACTCCCCTGGCAAATTATTCCCCTATGATTTTGAACCCGTGTGATTAGTCTGGTGGAGACCTACTTAGTAGGTCAGCGTGTCAGGAGGATAACTGTTAAACAATCTGACAAAATGGTGTCACAAAAGATGGAAATCAATTTTCAGAATGGCACAGAGAAGAGAAACTTGGAAATAGGTGTTCAGTTCAATATCATGTAACGTTTGTAATACAGTTACTGTTCCATGTCAACATCAGTAGCTGCAGTTTCAAATAGACACACAGACCTTTCTGTCAGCCTTGATTAAACAGAAATCAGGCGTGGCCTAGCAAGTGGTGGGATGACTCATTTTGGATTAGACAATTATCTAAATTAAATATCCGTGATGGTGGTGGAGACAGACTGTTATTGATTTACTATATGTAACGTTGTACTACTGTAATACTTTGTAAGTAGGTCACTATTATTTCAATCTCTTAGTTATGAGTTATTATTATTGATTTGCATTTTTTGTTGTAGACAATGTTTACAATTCAAGCAGCTGACTTAATGTTTAAAGGCCACACCCACTCTCTATCATAATCTAATTATCCTTTTACTTCTACAATTCGAAGCTTGGATGACATTTTAATCTGACATAGCAAACCAGGTGTACATGTGTAATAACTACATGTTGTACAATGTGAATGACATCTATATGGAATTTGGGTGTATGTTTTGTCGGAAAATCATTTACTTAAGTGAAAAATTTTGAAACATTTTCCATTAAAAAGCTATATTGTGACATCTTGTAAACCACCAGGAACAACGGTACAGGTCCAAAATACCTAATCCCAAGAGTACCGATACTGTACCTAAATAATTTCACACTAATTATATGCCTATTTGTGACCTACAATGTGTAAATAGCTGGTCCCCCATGGGTCCCAAAGTAAGGACAGCAGCGCATATTTGTAGTATTACAGACCCTTAAAGATTTGGTGAATTGTTCAGGTACAGGTTCAGGTCCGGACCTGTACCTAAGCCCGTGTACCTGTACATGTACCTAAAATTTGTTTAGGTACACAGCTACTGGTGACTGATTGTCACTGATATCATAGTGTACACTTGTGTATGTGTTTATTTATAAGACATCATTTTCCACACTTCCATATAGAAGCTCCTTATCTTCAAGTTAATGATCATGACCTTCCACCCATCTGTTGGCCTCAAGCCACCACCAGATTGTTCTGTGATGGAGCAGATTGTGTATTGTGTTTCCCATCACGTACCTCAGGCTAGATCTCCGATACATTATCTTGTCGTGGTCCAGCATTGTATTACCACCAACCCCCAAATCAATACCCCCTATGTCATGTAAATGTTCCTCAAGCCAATGTTGTCACTGTGTGCCAGTATAGAGATTAGCACCGTATGGATCATTCTCCTTGCAAAGTGGACTTTGGGGAAAAATTTATTATGGTTGTCATAGATTTTTTGTACATTAGTGGCTAAAGTGGAATTGGTTGAAATCTGGCCATGGGATGGTATAGTATATTGTCAATTAAGGCTTACCACCTTAATCAGTTGGTTCTCGGATTTGCCCGCTTCATTTTGTTAATGCTCAAAAAAAGTATGTTCTGAATCAACATTTTAGCCCCAACAATTGAGGAAATTTAAGTCCTTGTGTTCCTAGTCTGTGTAATGCAAACTCTGCCGTCCGCGTCTGTCTAATTGTTACAAACTATTTTTTCATCTAACACTGCAGTGCTTTGATTAAAGAGTTCAGGTCCCCTTTGGATTGTTGTGCCTTTGATGCCCGACATGATTATGATACATCAAACAAAATTTTGAGATGACGAATGACAGAAAAAAATTTGAGCTGGCTAGAACACTACTGAGCACACTCTGACCTCCTAGTTAAAATAATAAATGGTTTATCGATCAAACCTTCGCAGCCTTTTATAGCGCTGAATTGATGCAGGGTTTACAATAACATAGTAATTTACACATGATATATTTGCTCCACACATTTTTGTGGAACTGTCGCAAGGGTTTGTGCGGCTGCCATTTGGTGCCACCAGGTGACCTCGATAGGACTTTCCCCAACCGAAGTTAGGTACCCATTCACACCTTGGTGGAGTGAGGAAAGTTGCGTAAAGTGCCTTTCCCAAGGACACAACGTCGGGACGCAAGTCCAAACATGTCCCGGGTACAACTCAGGATCGAACCTGGGTTTCGCCATTTCATAGTCGAGCGCTCTACTACACTACGCCACCCAACGCCACTTATGAATTTTTATACACTTCTGGTCCCTTGCATACAGATGTCTCCAGACTCAACAGCATTAATTATTCAACCATCCAACAAGCCAAGCACGAAATTGTTAGCCTAATCATAAATTCAATAAGGGTGGATCTGATATCTTGACTGTAACAATTGAGATGTCATCGCTAGCACCTGGTCCAGGTGATATCTTTTAATGCCACTCAAATGAATACTCTAGTCTGCTATATCATATCCTACATACATGTACTTAAAATACCATTGTTTTATTGGTATAAATTATAGAATAGGAAGCAGATTACATTTTAATGCCTTATCCCAAGGTGATCTTGAACAGATGCAGTCATGGAATTATAATATAAGCAGGGTTTGGAAACATCCACATCACAATGTCTATAGGTCAACTTCAGTTTTGTGGCTAATATTTTAGAGGTTCTATTTTCCTTTTATAATGTGGTTGGGTTGTGGAATAATGATGACATTCAGGTTGACAGTAATGTATTGAATTTGAGCACAATGTAAGACAGGCAATGCCCATGTCATCTTTCAGTAGGCCAGTAAATTTCTGTTTCATTTGGAAATCAATAAGTTACAGGTAGCACTCACTGACTCACTCAAGCCCCTGAGTGTTAGTCACATAGCAAAATATGGCCTTCTGAACACTCAGTGTTAAGCCAGGTTGGCTATTGTTGGCTGCGCCAGCCAAATGTTTCAAACATGTTCAACTTGGAACATTTGGAAGCCTGTATGATAACTAAAGAGAGCCCCGGGCCATACCGCTATAAGTTATCACACGAGCTGGAACACCTGGTATAATTTTACATAAAAGTCAATACTCAACTTTATCTGCAAGCACTGGAATGAATTAGGAGTCTTACCCCATATTTTTGACTGACTCCTTCAACCTTGTTCTGACAGAATGGACCCGTCTACTCTTGGAACGTGACGTCAG